>NW_025227721.1:0-7549 GCF_018294505.1 Triticum aestivum | reverse complement strand
GTGACAAATGCTTCATAATATGCTTGGCAACGTTTTCATAAATACTGCATAAAACTTGCACATGTCATTCGCATCATGATAATAACGTTTAAATGTTTAAAATTGTTGTTGCACCAAATTGATAATTTGCATATGGGGATTTACCGGATTTGTTGTTTGTTATTTCCGGCCTCATGTAAACTTGCCTAAATGTTTAGTTTACTTTTGCTTCATCTCTTGCTATGTTTAACAACATTTAATATAGTTGGGTACCTAAACGTGAGAGAACTAAATAATTGACGTGGTGTTTCGTCAATATGCAACTCGTTGCATATTGAGCTCCACTTAATTTGTAGTTTTGCTTGTGCATTTTGCCATGTCATGCCTCGTTAAACCGGACATGCATCATACTTGGTTGTGCATCATTCCATGCTTATGTGATGGTTGTTTATTATGTTGTTTGCTTCTTTCCGGTGTTGCTTCTCCGGGTTAGTTCCGATAACATCGCGTTTGTGAGGATCCATTCGACTACGTCCGTTTGTCTTCTTTATGGACTCGTTCTTCTTCCTTGCGGGATTTCAGGCAAGATGACCATACCCTCAAAATCACTTCTATCTTTGCTTGTTAGATGCTCGCTCTTTTGCTATGCCTATGCTGCGATACCTACCACTTGCTTACCATGCTCCCATATTGCCATGTCAAACCTCTAACCCACCTTGTCCTAGCAAACCGTTGTTTGGCTATGTTACCGCTTTGCTCAGCCCCTCTTATAGCGTTGTTAGTTGTAGGTGAAGATTGGAGTTGTTCCATGTTGGAACATGGATTGTTGTTGGGATATCACAATATCTTTTATTATATTAATGCATCTATATACTTGGTAAAGGGTGGAAGGCTCGGCCTTATGCCTGGTGTTTTGTTCCACTCTTGCCGCCCTAGTTTCTGTCATATCGGTGTTATGTTCCCGGATTTTGCATTCCTTAGACGGTTGGGTTATAATGGGAACCCCTTGACAGTTCGCCTTGAATAAAACTCCTCTAGCAAGGCCCAACATTGGTTTTACCATTTGCCACCTAGCCTTTTTTTCTTTCCCTTGGGTCGGCCGGCTCAAGGGTCATCTTTATTTAACCCCCCGGGCCAGTGCTTCTCTAAGTGTTGGTCTAGCTGAGCGATGTCCGGAGCTACCAGGGGCAACTCTGGGCTGGCCTACCCGACGTCTGGCTCATCCGGTGTGCCCTGAGAACAAGATATGTGCAGCTCCTATCGGGATTTGTCGGCACATCTGGGTGGCTTTGCTGGTCTTGTTTTACCATTGTCGAAATGTCTTGTAACCGGGATTCCGAGCCTGATCGGGTCTTCCTGGGAGAAGGAATATCCTTCGTTGACCGTGAGAGCTTGTGATGGGCTAAGTTGGGACACCCCTGCAGGCATTTGAACTTCCGAAAGACGTGCCCGCGGTTATGGGGAGATGTGAATTTGTAAATGTCCGGTTGTAGAAAACCTGAAACTTATCTTAATTAAAATGCATCAACTGCGTGTGTAACCGTGATGGTCTCTTTCCGGCGGAGTCCGGCAAGTGAACACGGTGTTGGAGTTATGTTTGACGTAGGTTGTTCTAGGATCACTTCTTGATCATAGTTGTTCGACCTTGCTTTTGCCTTCTCTTTTCGCTCTCATTTGCGTATGTTAGCCACCATATATGCTAGTGCTTGCTGCAGCTCCACCTCACATACCTTTTACCTACCCATAAGCTTAAATGGTCTTGATCGCGAGGGTGTGAGATTGCTGAGTCCCCGTGACTCATAGATACTTCCAAAACCAGTTTGCGGGTGCCGATGAAACCGTGCAGGTGATTCTACCGAGCTCAAGGAGGAGCTCGATGAAGACCATGTTCGTTATGTTGTTCCGTTTTTCAGTTGATCAGTAGTGGAGCCCAGTTGGGACGATCGGGGATCTGTGTAGCATTTGGGGTAGTCTTCTTTTATTTTGGTTCCGTAGTCGGACCTTGTGTGTATCTGGATGATGTAGTGCTTTATTCATGTATTGTGTGAAGTGGTGATTGTAAGCCAACTATGTATTTCTTTCCCTTATGTATTACATGGGTTGTGTGAAGATTACTTCACTTGCGACATTGCTTTCAATGCGGTTATGCCTCTAAGTCGTGCTTCGACATGTGGGAGATATAGCCGCATCGAGGGCATTACACTAACATACCACGTCACCTCGGCTGGACGGAGGGCTTCGTCAACACTTCATTACCCCATGCCAGGGACTTCGGCATCACTCTGCCGGCCCACATTGACCGTACTATGTCACCACTTCGGAGTGCCGAGCTCTTTGCTCCGCCACCTTGGGACCGGCTTGGGGGATGGAACCTTGTCCCGCATCAAGCTCGGGCCACGTCATCAATACCGAACACATTAACCAGCTACGTTGCCTTCATGCTCAAAGTTTTAAATTTTTTACATGTGTTCGGTTCGACCAAGCATTATACTTTTTTGGAAAAAAGTTGCTTGTAAAAAATTTCCTTGTCCAAACTTTGTTTGTGACGCACAAATTCAAATACCCCGTTTATTTGGGGGCTTCCTTTATGAAGCTTTTCCTCTTGCATATGATTATACTTGCACAGCTTCGTTCCTTGTTCGTGTATTACGCCACAATATGCACCATATTTACTTAAGCGATTTGCAAGCTGGGTTGCCTGGCTCCTGTGCTTACCCCTACGTTCCCGATTGTATGTCTAGGGAGTAAAGGGAGCACCTCTGCGATTATCACTACTGGGTCCTCCGAGCTCTGACCTCAGACTGGGTGAAGCCGAAAGCTAGCGCTCTTATTGTTTTCAACCATGGTCGGCACACAACGGAACTCATGAGTACAAAAAATATATTGCACAAGTCTCATAGTAATAATGAGCACCGAAGAAATGTATCGGTGGGGGTACTATTTTCTTCAAAGATGCTTCTTACACTTCGTCTGTAATATAGCATAAGTTCCCTGAGCGCGCTTTGTCTGTTACAGCCTTATGGCCTGGTTGCCTGGTTATCGAAAACACTGTCGATATTCTCGACAGGTGGAGTACATAACACTTTTCGGTCCTTGACCAAAGAGGGAGAAGCCGATGGTCGGTTAAGACACGTTTAAAGTTCGGGTGAACAAAGATATGATATAAGTACTTCGGTACATACAATCATAATACATAAAATTCTTACCCAAGTCACTTGGGGGCTCTTAAAATTTATATATGAGCTGTAAATGTGTTTTCTTCTTGGTCGTTGTCAAAACACGACAGAAGCACAATTTTTTCTTTCTCTTCCAATTTTTCGGATTGGCATAGAACACTTGATCTTGTTCGGACGTCATGTTTTTACTGACGTTTTTTGGTTTTCCAAGATTTTTGGCACTTTTAAACTATTTGTGTGTTTTCAGCACAAGTCTCGCAGTGCAATGCCGGACACCTTTAGAGATTCAGCAAAAACATTCTCGGATATTGCTATATATACATCGGTTTCGAATTGTGTCTTCGGTCAATAGTTGGATTGCCCGGCTCCTGCGCTTGCCTCCTACGTTCCGCTTTGTTCGGCTAGGTGTGCAAAGGGAGAACCACTGCGATTGTGCTTCCAGCTCAGATGGTTAAGCACCTCAGTGAAGAAACCCGAAAACTGACTGTCACAATAAGCATAAACTGGTCAGCGATCCGATGACTGTGTTAAATGACGGGTCATTCATAACAATGGCCGAAGTGTTTACAGTTTGACCCCGACTATCGCCAAACACTACTGGGGGCTATTGACTGGCCTCCCAAACTAAATCCTCGATATTTTGCTCTTACATTAGAGCTGAGGTTTCATGATCATGCTTAGCATGACAACACAAAGAAAGGAACCGATAGCGGGACTATTTTCTTTGGAAGACATTTCTTATGTTAAACAGTAATATAACATATCTCTCTTCGTACCTTTGTTTATAAAACCGTATGGCCAGATTGCCTTGTTTGTCACAAATCTTTGCCCTCATAAAGGCTTTATAAAGTAGGACAAACACTCCTCGGCTACTGGCCGAGGAGGTGGAAGCCGATGGTCGGTCAACAAAGTTTTGTACAATGCGGATCCGAGCATTAATGATGTAAAGTACTTGGATACATAGAGTCACTACACATAATTTGTGATTTTACTATGGATATCGATCCTTAATTCGGCCACCCGTGCCCGCATTAAGGCTCGAGGGCTATTGGGCTTCGGGCTTATTATTTACAAATATTAAAGGGGCACATCGATCCCTTGGTCTGGTGTTGCCACCCGACCAGTGTCTCAGGGGCTACTGCATTGCCTGTCCAATGCAGAAAATTTTATGCGCAATATAGTTTCCGAGGAGATTTTGATCCTCAGGTTGGTCGGCCGCACCCAACCTGAGTCTCGAGGACTGAGCACGCCGCCTTTTGTGTCCCGAAGTATTCTTCCGAGCTAGGACTTGATCCTCAGGCCGATTTTGCAAATCAACCTGAGTCTCAGCAGCTACTGGGATCAGCGGTCTTACGTCATCCTTCAGGTGCATCTCGGGTTTTAGACCGATACAAACCTTGAGGGCTACTGGCTGTATATCTCGGCAGAGAATAAATTGCACCAATAAAAATATTGACAAAAAATGGCCCACAGTCGGGGTGGTGTACCATCTCGGAAGCAGTCCGGCATAAAGCTCGGGCGCTAGTGGCTGGCTCCATAGAGGGCATTTCCGGCATTAAGCTCGGCTAAACTCCTTCAACCTTTTTGTACCAGGATGATCTATGACATCTTGGATATAGTTCGGCGTTGGAGCTTGGACACATTCGGGCGTTGGAGCTCGGATACATTTTGGCGTTGGAGCTCGGAAGCAGTCCGGCATTGGTGCTCGGCTGCAAAAGATACCTCGAATGCAGTCCGGCGTTGGAGCTCGGACGCAAGAGGACACTACCTCCCGGGAACAACTTCAAAACCCGAGGTGTGGCATAAAAATAACAAGGCATTGATAAACGCCAGAAACTTAAAGGGGCTCCTCGGATACCCGACGTATAAACTTGTCGAATGAATTTCGGCTATCCTCAAGATCGAAGATGAGAAGATTTGTTGAACCAGTTTTCAAGACCGACAACCGAAGATGAAGAATAGTTCGGAAGAAGCAAGGAGCGTCTCTAACTTGAAGACCGGTTCAGGGGGCTACTGACGGTGTCCTGGACTAGGGGGTACTCACCACGTTATCTCCCGATCTGTTAGATTGGGCCGAGGACCCCCATGGCCATATACTCATGGGCCAGTTCGGACAGCTGCCGCATACATGGAAGATTCCACAAGACTTGGTGATCAAGACAAGGACTCCTCCCCACCGGCGTATTCGGCTAGGACTCTTGTTATCCTAGGCCTCTGGTGCATTATATAAACTGGGGCCAGGCTAGTCGATAGATAATATACAACAATCATACCATAGGCTAGCTTCTAGGGTTTAGCCTCTCCGATCTCGTGGTAGATCAACTCTTGTAATACTCATATCATCAAGATCAATCAAGCAGGAGTAGGGTTTTACCTCCATCGAGAGGGCCCGAACCTGGGTAAACATCGTGTCCCCTGCCTCCTGTTACCATCGATCCTAGACGCACAGTTCGGGACCCCCTACCCGAGATCCGCCGGTTTTGACACCGACAGGCACCCCATAGACACACAAGTTGATCATTGATCCCTTAGCCGTGTGCGGTGCCCCCTCCACCATAATCCACCTCGGTCATATTGTAGTGGTGCTTAGGTGAAGCCCTGTTTCGGTAGCATCATCATCACCGTCATCACGCCGTCATGCTGATGAAGCTCTCCCTCGACACTACTAGATCGTGAGTTCGTAGGACGTCACCAAGCTGAACGTGTGCACATCGTGGAGGTGCCGTAGTTTCGGTACTAGGATCGGTCGGATCGTGAAGACATACGACTACATCAACCGCATTGTCATAACGCTTCCGCTTACAGTCTACGAGGGTACATGGACAACACTCTTCCCCTCTCGTTGATATGCATCACCATGATAGATCTTGTGTGTGTGTAGGAATTTTTTTGAAATACTGTGTTTCCCAACAGGAGGGAATCCTGAGAATGCATGAGCTCGAACTTTGTTCAAACATGTCACCATGACATGCCCTAACATGAACTAGGAGGAATCCATTCATGGCCAAACCCCCTTGTTGTCGATCAAAGGGATGATATATATTGACCCCAGGAGCCCACATATAGGCATGTCATCGAAAACCACACAAGGGAGACGGGGTCGATCAGAAGACCCATATACCCTGCATGCGACCCAAAAATATATATGGGTTGTGTGTGATGTGTTCAAATATCCAATGCAATTTCGATGGGGCACCAGCTGCATTACAAACAAAACACCGTACCCCCAAGAAGCCAGGTTCAAGACATACGATGTCAGTTCCCCAACTTCAAGGGGAGGGGGGGATCCAATGCATGTGCTCAAACTTAATTTGGTCTGACATGCCACACAGAGCAAGAGGAACTCGTCATGGTCAAACCCTTCTTGTACGTTGGGTCAAAGGGATAGATCGTGTGGGCCCACAGATCTCGATAATTCTCCTATTTTTCAAAACAACAAATAACGAAAAAAACATCATTCTACTAATTTCCAAAACAAGGATCTCTATGCTTATTTAATCGACATGACAGGTCACTACAGACACATTTAGATGCTAAGTGTCTGTAATGACCATATCATGGCACTTAAATGAAGCTTGAGATATAGCAACTTCCCACCCCGTCACCCATCCTTAGACTGCTCCAACCCTAGCACGCTTAACTTGTGCATTCTATTCGACTTGGCTAGCGGATGGGAAGTTGCCCCTTGCTGATAAGGTTGCCTCCTTCCCTTTAAGGCGTTTCCTGATGGTCACCATGTGGGATCTACTCCCTACTATCACACATGTTTGTGCTTTTAGAAACTGTTTGCAATCTTTACATAGCGGACCACTTCCATTCAAACTTAAATATATTTTTTACATAAAACTAGCCGAAAGAAGCAAAAGCTTTGCCTTTTCATTAATTAAGAACAAGATAGTTGCCTAGTTAATTGCGGAAAATGGGGCAAAAACCAATACAAACAGGGTCTAAACCTACGGGAACTCTTGGCTGGGCATGAACTGGTACATGCCTTCGTTCACGCGTCTGATACGCTCTCGGAACTGGTGTACCGCAATATTGATCTCCGCCCAGGATATTTCATGGGCGATAGTTGATTCCAAGCCACGACGAGCATTTTACTCCGCTTCATCGTTGGCGGCGAGGAGGTCGAAGAGCCAATCGACCAGCCGTTGGCATCATGGTGGCAGATTCTGGCAGTGCGTATGCCGTCCTGCACTATTATGGCGCCGATAGCGGCTGCCCATTCCTGGCGGGGAATCAGGATGCTTACCGGCTCTGGAAATGGCCTCTCGAGTGGTTGAGTCAACAGGATGCTGACACGGCTCCGCTCAGATAGTGCGGCGCACTACACCTGATGCGCAGCGGCATTCTCCTACTCTTGCACGACAGCGCTTTACCACTCTTGCTCCACT
>NW_025227720.1:0-16482 GCF_018294505.1 Triticum aestivum | reverse complement strand
CAATTTCTCAACAGTAATTTGTTCACCCACCGTAGAATACTTATGCTCTTGAGAGAAGCCACTAGTGAAACCTATGGCCCCCGGGTCTATTCTCATCATATCAATCTCCATCACTTTTATATTGCTTTGCTATTTACTTTGCCTTTACTTTTTACTTTGCATCTTTATATCAAAAATACCAAAAGTATTCTATCTATCAGATCTCACTCTCGTAAGTGACCGTGAAGGGCTTGACAACCCCTAATCGCGTTGGTTGCGAGTAGCTATCGCTTTGTGCAGGTACGAGGGACTTGAGCATGGGCTCCTACTGGATTGATACCTTGGTTCTCAAAAACTGAGGGAAATACTTACGCTACTCTGTTGCATCATCCCTTCCTCTTCGGGGAAAACCAACGCAAGCTCAAGACATAGCAAGAAGGATTTCTGGCGCCGCTGCCGGGGAGTCTACGCAAAAAGTCAATATACCAAGTACCCATCACAATCCCTACCTCTCGCATTACATTATTTGCCATTTGCCTCTCATTTACCTCTCCCCCCAATTCACCCTTGCTGTTTTTATTCGCCCTCCCTCTCTATCCTCCCTCTCTGTTTGCCTCTTTTGTCCGCTTGCTTTTTGTTTGCTCGTGTGTTAGATTGCTTGTCTGTCGCGATGGCTCAAGATACTACCAAATTGTGTGACTTCACTAATACCAGTAATAATGATTTCCTTAGCACTCCGATTGCTCCTCTTTTCGATGTCGAATCTTGTGAAATTAATACTGCTTTGTTGGATCTTGTTATGAAAGATCAATTCGCCGGCCTTCCTAGTGAAGATGCCGCTACTCATCTGAATAGCTTCGTTGATTTATGTGATATGCAAAAGAAAAAAGATGTCAATAATGATGTCGTTAAATTGAAGCTATTTCCTTTTTCGCTTAGAGATCGTGCTAAAGCTTGGTTTACGTCTTTGCCTAAGAATAGTATTGATTCATGGAACAAATGCAAAGATGCTTTTATCTCTAAGTATTTTCCTCCTGCTAAGATCATCTCTCTTAGAAACGATATAATGAACTTTAAACAACTTGATCATGAACATGTTTCACAAGCTTGGGAGAGAATGAAATTAATGATACGTAATTGCCCTACTCATGGTTTGAATTTGTGGATGATTATACAAAAAATTTATGCCGGATTGAATTTTGCTTCTAGAAATCTTTTAGATTCGGCCACGGGAGGCACTTTTATGGAAATCACTTTAGGAGATGCTACTAAACTCCTAGATGATATTATGGTTAATTATTCTCAATGGCATACTGAAAGAACTTCTAATAAAAAAGTGCATGCGATAGAAGAAATTAATGTGTTGAGTGGAAAGATGGATGAACTTATGAAATTATTTGCTACTAAGAGTGTTTCTTCTGATCCTAATGATATGCCTTTGTCTACTTTGATTTAGAATAATAATGAATCTATGTATGTGAATTTTGTTGGTAGGAATAATTTTCGTAACAACGCCTATAGAGGGAATTTTAATCCTAGGCCATATCCTAGTTATCCTTCTAATAATTATGGGAATTCCTACAACAACTCTTATGGAAATTATAATAAGATGCCCTCTGATTTTGAATCTAATATTAAAGAATTTATTTCTTCGCAAAAGAATTTTGATGCTATGATTGAAGAAAAATTGCTTAAGATTGATGATTTGGCTAGGAACGTTGATAGAATTGCTCTTGATGTTGATGCTTTGAAACTTAGATCTATTCCACCTAAGCATGATATTAATGAGTCCCTAAAAGCCATGAGAATTTCAATTGATGAGTGTAAAGAAAGAACCGCTAGGATGCGTGCTTCCAAAGATGCCTTTATTAAAGCATGTTCTTCCAATTCCTATGAAAATCAAGATGAAGATCTAAAAGTTATTGATGTGTATCCTATTAAATCTTTATTTTGCAATATGAATCTTGATGAAACTGAATATGATCTTCCTTTACCTAGAAGGCGTTCTAAAAATTCGGAGTGTTTAGATCTTAATGATGAAAGTGGGATTGAAAGAAATAAAAATCTAGATGTTGCTAAACCCACTATATTGGATTTCAAGGAATTTAATTATGAAAATTGCTTTTTGATTGATTATATTTTCTTGTTGCAATCTGTGCTAAATTCTCCACATGCTTATAGTCGAAATAAAGCCTTCACCGAACATATTGTTGATGCCTTGATGCAATCTTATGAAGAAAAACTTGAGTTGAAAGTTTCTATCCCTAGAAAACTCTATGATGAGTGGGAACCAACTATTAAAAAGAATTAAAGATCATGAGTTTTATGCTTTGTGTGATTTGGGTGCTAGTGTCTCTACTATTCCCAAGACTTTGTGTGATTTACTAGATTTCCGTAATTTTGATAATTGCTCTCTAAACTTGCATCTTGCGGATTCCACTATTAAGAAACCTATGGTAAGATTTAGTGATGTTCTTATTGTTGCAAATAGGAATTATGTGCTTGTAGATTTCATTGTTCTTGATATAGATTGCAATCCTTCTTGCCCTATTATTCTTGATAGACCTTTCCTTAGAACGGTTGGTGCGATTATTGATATGAAGGAAGGGAATATTAGATTTTAATTTCCATTAAAAAGGGCATGGAACACTTTCCAAGAAAGAAAATAAAATTACCATATGAAACTATCATGAGAGCCACTTATGGATTGCCTACCAAAGATGGCAATACCTAGATCTATCCTTGCTTGTTATGCCTGGCTAGGGGCGTTAAACAATAGCGCTTGTTGGGAGGCAACCCAATTTTATTTTTATTCCTTACTTTTTGCTCCTGTTTAGTAATAAATAAATTATTTAGCCTCTGTTTTGGTTGTGTTTTTTGTGTTTAATTAGTGTTTTTTTCCAAGTAGAACCGTTGGGAAGACTTGGGGAAAGTCTTGTTGAACTTGTTGTAAAAAACAGAAACTTTAGCGCTCACGAGAACTGCTGTCATTTTTATTTGAAGAGTGCTATTTAGTTAATTATTTTGAAGATGATTAATAGGTAAATTCCTCACGTCCAGCAATTTATTTTAGAATTTTTGGGGTTCCAGATCTTGCGCTAGCTACAGATTACTACAGACTGTTCTGTTTTTGACAGATTCTGTTTTTCGTGTGTTGTTTGCTTATTTTGATGAATCTATGGATAGTAAAATAGTTTATAATCCATAGAGAAGTTGGAATACAGTAGTTTTACCACCAATATAAATAAATAATGAGTTCATTATAGTACGTTGAAGTGGTCTTTTGTTTTCTTTTGCTAACGGAGCTCACGAGTTTTGTATTTTGAGTTTTGTGTTGTGAAGTTTTCAAGTTTTGGGTGAATTCTTTTGATGGATCATGGAACAAGGAGTGGCAAGATCCTAATCTTGGGTATTCCCATGGAACCCCCAAGATAATCCAAGGACACCAAAAAGTCAAATCTTGGGGATGCCCCGGAAGGCATCCCCTCTTTCGTCCACTTCCATCGGTAATTTACTTGGAGCTATATTTTTATTCACCAACATGATATGTGTTTTGCTTGGAGCATCTTGTATTATTTGTGTCTTTGTTTGTTAGTATGCCACAATCATCCTTTCTGTACACACCTTTTGAGAGAGCCATACATGAATTAAAATTTGATAGAACGCTCTATGTGCTTCACTTATATCTTTTGAGCTAGATAATTTTTCTCTATGTGCTTCACTTATATCTTTTGAGCATTATAATTTTGCTCTATGTGCTTCACTTATATCTTTTGAGCTAGATAACTTTGCTTTTTTATGTGCTTCACTTATATCTTTTGAGCATTATACTTTTGCTCTATGTGCTTCACTTAGATCTTTTAGAGCACGGTGGTGGATTCGTTTTAAAGAAACTATTGATCTCTCATGCTTCACTTAAATTAATTTGAGAGTCTCTTAATAGCATGGTAATTTACCTAATAATAATATGCTTGGTATTCAAGATTTGTGAAACTTTCTTTTGAGTGTGTTGAATACTAAGAAAAGATTGAAGCATGATAATTGTTTTGAGATATGGAGGTGATAATATTAAAGTCATGCTAGTTGAGTAGTTGTGAATTTAAAGAATACTTGTGTTGAAGTTTGTGATTCCCGTAGCATGCACGTATGGTGAACCGTTATGTGATGAAGTCGGAGCATGATTTATTTATTGATTGTCTTCCTTATGAGTGGCGGTCGGGGACGAGCATGGTCTTTTCCTACCAATCTATCCCCTTAGGAACATGCGCGTAATACTTTGCTTTGATAACTTCTAAATTTTTGCAATAAGTATATGAGTTCTTTATGACTAATGTTGAGTCCATGGATTATACGCACTCCCACCCTTCCACCCTTGCTAGCCTCTCTAATACCGCGCAACTTTCGCCGGTATTATACACCTACCATATACCTTCCTCAAAACAGCCACCATACCTACCTATTATGGCATTTCCATAGCCATTCCGAGATATATTTCCATGCAACTTTCCACCATCTAGTTCCTCATGACATATCCATCATTGTCATATTTCTTAGCATGATCATGTAGTTGACATAGTATTTGTGGCAAAGCCACCGTTCATAATCTATCATACTTGTCACTCGTGATTCATTGCATATCCCGGTACACCGCCGGAGGCATTCATATAGAGTCATACTTTGTTTTAGTATCGAGTTGTAATCATTGATTTGTAAATAAATAGAAGTGTGATGATCATCATTCAATAGAGCATTGTCCCAAAAAAAGCAAGGCCAAAGAAAAAAAAATAAGGCCCGAAAAAAAGGGGCAATGGTACTATCATTTTTTCCACACTTGTGCTTCAAAGTAGCACCATGATATAGCGAGTCTCATATATTGTGCTTCAAAGTAGCACCATGTTCTTCATATAGAGAGTCTCATATGTTGTCACTTTCATATACTAGTGGGAATTTTATGTTATAGAACTTGGCTTGTATATTCCAATGATGGGCTTCCTCAAATTGCCCTAGGTCTTCATGAGCAAGAAAGTTGGATGCACACCCACTAGTTTCTTTTGTTGAGCTTTCATACATTTATAGCTCTAGTGCATCCATTGCATGGCAATCCCTACTCAATCACATTGATATCTATTGATGGGCATCTCCATAGCCCGTCGATACGCCTAGTCGATGTGAGACTATCTTCTCCTTTTTGTCTTCTCCACAACCACCATTCTATTCCACCTATAGTGCTATATCCATGGCTCATGCTCATGTATTGTGTGAAGATTGAAAAAGTTTTGAAAAAGTTAGAGTATGAAACAATTGCTTGGCATGTCATCGGGGTTGTGCATGATTTAAATACTTTGTGTGGGGAAGATGGAGCATAGCCAGACTATATGATTTTGTAGGGATAACTTTCTTTGGCCATGTTATTTTGAGAAGACATAATTGCTTTGTTAGTATGCTTGAAGTATTATTATTTTCTATGTCAATATAAACTTTCGTCTTGACTCTTTCTAATCTGAATATTCATACCATAATTAAGAGGATTTACATTGAAATTAGCACTCCGCATCAAAAATTCTCTTTTTATCATTTACCTACTCGAGGACGAGTAGGAATTAAGCTTGGGGATGCCTGATACGTCTCCAACGTATCTATAATTTTTATTGCTCCATGCTATATTATCTACTGTTTTGGATTATATTGGGCTTTATTTTCCATTTTTATATTTTTTTTGGGACTAACCTATTAACCGGAGGCCCAGCCCAGAATTGCTGTTTTTTTGCCATTTCAGTGTTTCGGATAAACAGAATATCAAATGGAGTCCAAAAGGAATAAAATCTTCGGAAACGTGATTTTCTCACCGAATGTGATCCAGGAGACTTGGACCCTACTGCAAGGGATCAAAGAGGTGGTCACGAGGGTGGGGGCGCCCCCCTAGGGCGCGCCCACTGCCTCGTGGCCCCCTTGGTGCTCCACCGACATACTCCTTCCTCCAATATATACACACATACCCCCGAACGATCAGAACAGGAGCCAAAACCCTAATTCCACCGCCGCAACTTTCTGTATCCACGAGATCCCATCTTGGGGCCTGTTCCGGAGCTCCACCGGAAGAGGGCCGTCATCACGGAGGGCTTCTACATCATCCTAGCCCCTCCGATCAAGTGTGAGTAGTTTACCTCAGACCTTCAGGTCCATAGTTAGTAGCTAGATGGCTTCTTATCTCTCTTTGAATCTCAATACAAAGTTTTCCCCCTCTCTCGTGGAGATCTATTCGATGTAATCTTCTTTTGCGGTGTGTTTGTTGAGACCGATGAATTGTGGGTTTATGATCAAGTCTATCTATGAATAATATTTGAATCTTCTCTGAATTCTTTTATGCATGATTGGTTATCTTTGCAAGTCTCTTCGAATTATCCGTTTGGTTTGGCCAACTAGATTGGTAGTTCTTGCCATGGGAGAAGTGCTTAGCTTTGGGTTCGATCTTGCGCTGTCCTTACCCAGTGACAGAAGGGGCAGCAAGGCACGTATTGTATCGTTGCCATCGAGGATAACAAGATGGGGTTTATTTCATATTGCATGAATTTATCTCTCTACATCATGTCATCTTGCTTAAGGTGTTACTTTGTTTTTAACTTAATACTCTAGATGCATGCTGGATAGCGGTCGATGAGTGGAGTAATAGTAGTAGATGCAGAATCGTTTCGATCTACTTGTCACGGACATGATGCCTATATACATGATCATGCCTAGATATTCTCATAATTATGCACAATTCTATCAATTGCTCAACAGTAATTTGTTCACCCACCGTAGAATACTTATGCTCTTGAGAGAAGCCACTAGTGAAACCTATGGCCCCGGGGTCTATTCTCATCATATCAATCTCCATCACTTTTATATTGCTTTGCTATTTACTTTGCCTTTACTTTTTACTTTGCATCTTTATATCAAAAATACCAAAAATATTCTATCTATCAGATCTCACTCTCGTAAGTGACTGTGAAGGGCTTGACAACCCCTAATCGCATTGGTTGCGAGTAGCTATCGCTTTGTGCAGGTACGAGGGACTTGAACGTGGGCTCCTACTGGATTGATACCTTGGTTCTCAAAAACTGAGGGAAATACTCACGCTACTCTGCTGCATCATCCCTTCCTCTTTGGGGAAAACCAACGCAAGCTCAAGATGTAGCAGGGATCATCTTATAATACTACCGTCGTACTAAGCAAAATAAGATGCCTAAAAGATAAACATCACATGCAATCAAAATATGTGACATGATACGGCCATCATCATCTCGTGCTTTTGATCTCCATCTCCAATGCATCGTCATGATCTCCATCGTCACCGGCTCGACACCTTGATCTCCATCGTTGCGTCGTGGTCCGCCAACTATTGCTTCTACAACTATCGCTAACGCATAATGATAAAGTAAATCAATTACATGACGTTTGCACTTCATACAATAAAGAGACAACCCTAAGGCTTCTGCCGGTTGTCGATAACTTACAAAACATGATCATCTCATACAATAATGTTTATCACCTCATGTCTTAACCATATCACATCACAACATACCCTGCAAAAATAAGTTAGACGTCCTCTATTTTGTTGTTGCAAGTTTTACGTGGCTGCTACGGGCTTCTAGCAAGAACCGTTCTTATCTACGGCAAAAATCACAACGGTGATTCATCAAGTTTGTTGTTTTAACCTTCTTCAAGGACCAACCGCAGTCAAATTCGATTCAACTAAAGTAGGAGAAACAGACACCCGTCAGCCACCTTTATGCAAAACTAGTTGCATGTCAGTCGGTGGAACCGGTCTCATATGCGTGGACATGTAAGGTTGGTCCGGGCCGCTTCATTCCACAATACCGCTGAATCAAAATAAGACGTTGGTGTGAAGCAGTATGAGTATCACCGCCCACAACTGTTTGTGTTCTACTCGTGCATATCATCTACGCATAGACCTGGCTCATGACGCCACTGTTGGGAAACGTTGCATCGAAAAAAAATTCTACGCACACACAATGATCTATCTATGGGCATGCATAGCAACGAGGGGAAGAGTGTGTCTACTTAGAGCATCTCCACTAGCCTCTTTAGGACGCCCCCCAGGACACCTTTTTAGGCTCGGTTTTAGACTCGGGCGACACTTTTCGCCGAAAAATGGCCCAGCCACGGCCCCAACGCCCCTAGGACTTCAAAATAGCGCCGGCAAACCTAGGCGAAACCCGGCGCGCTGGGGGTCTCTTGGGGGCGCCGGCGGAAGTTTCAGCGAATCGTATCTCACCACATGTCCTTTTTCTTGGCCCACTTAATAATTCTCCTCACAAACTTTTGCTTGGTGTGGGATGTGACTGGGAAGATGCCCTCTTTATTTCGCTGATTTCGCCGGATGGCCCCCACGACACCAACTTTTTTGGTTCGGTGATGTTCTTGGGGGTGCCAACGGCTGGAGATGCTCTTACCCTCATAGACCATAAGCGGAAGCGTTTCACAACGCGGTTGATGTAGTCGAACTTCTTCGTGCTTCAACCGATCAAGTACCGAATGCACGGCACCTCCGCGTTCTGCACACGTTCAGCTTGGTGGCGTTCCTCACCTTCTTGATCCAGCAAGACGTCGAGGTAGTAGATGAGTTCCGTCAGCATGACGGTGTGGTGACGGTGATAGTGAAGTGATTTCCGCAGGGCTTCGCCTAAGCACTACGAAAATATGACCGAAGGTGTAAACGGTGGAGGGGGGCGCCGCACATGGCTAACAGTTGATCTAGTGTGTGCTAGGCGGCCAGGGTGCGCCCTAGGGCTGGCCGCCGGCCCCCTAGGGGCCCTGCCTTGCCCTGCGCCCCCCTGCCATGTTTCCCCAAGGGGGAAGGAAAGAGGGGGAGAGAGGGAAGGAAGTGGGAATCCTAATCCACACTTTTCTTCCCCTTCTCCCCTTTCCTTCTCCTCCTTAGGCCGGCCAATATGGGGGCGCATCAGCCCCTTGTGGCTGGTGCGTTCCCCCTCTTGGCCCATAAGGCTCATATCTTTTGCCGGGGGTGTCCGGAACCCCTTCCGGTGACCTGATAAGTACTCGGTACCCTCGAAAACTCTTTTGGTGTCCGAATACCATCGTCCTATATATCAGTCTTTACTTCTCGACCATTTCTATTCGATCATCGGTATCTTCATACCTAGTTCAATCTCATTACCGGCAAGTCTTTTTACTTGTTCCGTAATACATCACCTCGTGACTAACTCCTTAATCGTTTGCTTGCAAGCTTATGATGTGTATTACCGAGAGGGCCCAGGGATACCTCTCTGATACTCGGATTGACAAATTCTAATCTTGATCTATGCCAACCCAACAAATACCTTCGAAGATACCTGTAGAGTATCCTTATAATCATCCAGTTACGTTGTGAAGTTTGATAGCACAGAAGGCATTCCTCCGGTATCCGGGAGTTGCATAATCTCATAGTCGAAGGAATATGTATTTGACATGAAGAAAGCAATATCAATAAAATTGAACGATCATTATGCTAAGCTAACAGATGGGCCTTGTCCATCACATCATTCTCCTAATGATGTGATCACATCATTCTCCTAATGATGTGAACACGTTATAAAATGAAAACTCATATCAATGGTTAGGAAACCTTAACCATCTTTGATCAACGAGCTAGTCTAGTAGAGGCTCACTAGGGACACGGTGTTTATTTATGTATTCACACATGTATTAAGGTTTCCGATGCCTCTAGGGCATATTTCCTTCAAATATCCCCACTAGGGTTCTACACTACAACATGCCCTAAATGGCAGACTGTCGGAGCCGGCGCCAGGCGAGCCGAGCAGCGTGGCCCCGCCGCCCCTTCCCCTGATGTGGCTCCGCGTCCGCGACCATTCCTCGCCCTGCTCCCCTTGACATCGTCGTCGATCAAAATCGGGGCAAGGCCCGAACCCGGCACTGGGAGAGCTAAACCGCCTCACCCGCCCGCATCGCTGGTTCCCTCGTCATTGGAGCCAGCGGCGTGGTGGAAAACGATATGAACAACGCCCACCTGCCCGCCCTTGCCGGAACCGGCGAGTCCACTGATCCATTGCCCACAGCAGGATCTCCAACAGGTGGCACTTGGATCTCCTCCCAAACAGCTCCTTCTCCTCCGTCAACGTATCCAAGACCGCCTGCGCCTCCTCCTGCACCTCCGTTTTGGTGTCGAACCAGGAACCGATCTCGAGCAGGCGACTACGCTTGCGGGCATCATCTCCCGCAAACCTCCTCATCCTCTCTTCCAGGATCTCAACCATCATCGACGGGGGTTCCAGAGGGGTGAATCTCTCTTCGGTCTAGGTTGGGGAGGAAGGGGAGAAGTGAATGCGAACCACTGTACTCACCAATCGCCAATGACTTTAATCATCTCTCCCCCCATCCACCATTTGCGCCGACCGAGGTGCTCTGCACTGCATGGCCAATCGCCTCCCGGGAAGTGTATCGTGTCACGCGACACAAAATTCTTCCCTGCACGACACGCTCGCCACTCAACCACGCATCCCTCGTCTCCGACGAGGGAGACCGTGTTGCCCCGGAGCGCCACCACGTCCAGCCGGTAACGAGCACCCCCACCACCCTGAGATCCGGAAGGTACCACGCCGGCCACCACAAGTCGGATGTTTCGCACATACCTCGCCCACCTTTTCCTTAGAGCAACTCCAATGGGGAGACCCATTTTGTCCATTTGGGTCATTCGGACAGAAAAGATGGCCCAACGGGGCGACCCAAACGACAAGGCGTCCGCCCGCTGTCCACTTACTGTCCGTCCCGGACCCAAATTGAACGCAAATATGGGAAGAAATGGGTCGACGACGGACAAAAGCGGACACTCTCGTCACTCGCTCGTGTTCTCGCGTGTCCGACCTGGTCCCACGCAACAGCGACCTGCCTCCAACCAAAGCACCGCGCGGCCGCCCGCTCGTCCCCAGCTCCCACGCCGCCGCACCAATCCCGCCCGCCGTTGGCCGGATCCGACGCCGACCGGCCAGATCCATCCCGTCCCGCGCGGATCCGGCGCTCGTCACCAGTCTTCGTGCCTCGCCGGCCATGCGCACCGGCGAGGCCACCGGCGCTGGCCGCCGCCTCCTGCCTCGTCGAAGGCGACCTCCTGCATCACCTGCGGCCACAACAGCAGCAGTTCGTTCGCCGGGCGCAGCGAGCTCGGGGAGGGAGGACCGGGCCACGGCGAGCTCTTGCCCGGGCGCGGCGAGGGAGGGCCGGGCGCCGCGAGTTCTTGGTCGGGCTCGGCGATGGAAGGCCGGCCGCGACGAGCTCTTGGCCGGGCGCGATGAGGGAGGGCCGGGCACGGCGAGCTCGGGGCCAGCTGCGGCGAGCTCTTGGCCGGGCGCGGCGAGGAAGGGTCGGGGCGCAGCGAGCTCTTGGCCAGGCGCGGTGAGGAACAGCCGGCCGCGGCAAGCTCGGGGCCAGACGCAGCGGCAAGCTTGGTGCGGGCGCGGGAGGAAAGCTGCGTCTCCACATTGCGTGTCCGCTTTTTGGTCTTTACGTTAGGTTCAACCACGGGCAGCCCCCGTCCGGCTCATGTCCATTATGCGGACAAATGACCCAAACGAACAAAATACGGACAGGCTCATGTCCATTAGGCGGACAAATGACCCAAACGGACAAAATATGTGTCCGTTTAGGTCACTGCGTTGGAGTTGCTCCTAGGATCCCACCTCTTCTTACCGAAGCTAAGAACACATTTTGCAACAGCAATGAAGTCCAGCACAATTCACACGGGTAACACAGGATGGGCATCAATGGTTTAGCAAGGACCAGACGAGGCTGTGAACGGATAAGTCCGAGCAACAGAACAAAAGAAGTTAAGAAAGGCGTGATCCCTAGCCGTTAGACTGGGGACAAGGGTACGGGCCATGCGAGCACGAGGCCACGACGCCGTTGCAACATGACGGGCAAGTACTACGAGGCAATTGTGCATACTACCCACCCTCCTCCACTTAGAAAGCAAAAGACAAACCAGGATTAGAAAAGCCCAGCAATAAGCAAAGGCAAACGGCAAAGGAAGAAGAGAACAAGATGCGACATGGGCGGCACGCCGCTTTAGCATCCACCGTAGATCCAGGCACGCGGCGCAACAACTTGTACAAAAGAAAAGGCACGGTGTCGCAGCACTTCACTTTCTCTCGTAGTACAGACAAAAGAATTACAACACGCATACGAACAGCCTTTTCTCCGTGGTTCCCTCATCCCCGACCCGGCCGGCGCAAGCCGCCGAAACCAACCTCGCCAGCCGCGAGCACCCACACACGCCGGAATTATGTGGCTCCCATCCGCAGAGGATCCGATCGCGGCCGCCCGTATTGCGGAGCGGACACCGGCCTCGAGATGCGCGCCAAAGCAACATCCCCTCCTCCAGTCGCGGCTTCCGAGCCGGCCATGGCGTGGCCCGGCCCCGGGGTAGGGGTAGGGACGGGAGGGGCAATAATTACTTGAATGCCCATCACGTGAACCCACTGGAGTGCAGGGCGATGCCTTTACTGCTCCGTAATAACGTGGCCATGTGAGGGGCAGTCTCGCCAGGGAAAGAAAATGCGGATGCCTTTCTGGGGGGCCGGCAACAGCGGCCTAGGTGCTAGGGCCGTTAACGCCGGGCGAGCCCCGGGCCCACCAGCTCGAGCCCGGCCACCGACGCGCGCTCCCGGCCCGCGCTTCCGCGCCGGCGCGGATCGGAGGGAGGCGGCTCACGCCGGCGATCTCGGAGAGGCAGCGCCCGCTGATCTCGGCCCTGCCGCGGTTGCCGGAGTTGACGGCGGCCGAGCAGGAGTACCGCCCGGTCTCGGTCACCAGCATCTCCGACCGCACGAACATCAGATCGGCCGGCCGGAGGTCGCTCCACCGCTGCTTAGCTGCCGGGGCCGTCTCGTCGTCGCAGCCGCACGCGGTGCTCACCAGGATACGGTGCCCGAACCGCCGGTCGAACGCGACCGGATCGGGCTCCGCCACCGCGGCTGCCGGTTCCACCATCAGCACCCGGTCCTTCCTCACCTTCGCGACGTCGAAGCAGCCCACCGTAGCCGCGCCACCATCGCCTCCTCCCACCTCCAGATCGGCCGACCGCCGTGACGTAGGGCCAACCCGCCCAGGCGCTCGCACCGACCCCGTCGAGTGCCGGCCCGCTATCCTTCGCCACGCCGGAGAGGGTGCAGGCGCAGGAGCCAAGGCTGCGTCCTTGCTCTTGTCCTTGACCGTAGCAACGGCAGCGGCAGCTTTCTGCTCCGGCGGTTCGGGAGGTCCCGTGGTGGACGGCTTGGGCGGCTCAGGCAGGAGCAGCACGTCCTCCGGGTCGACGCGGGAGCGGCAGAGCGGGCACGTGGAGTGCGCGTCCAGCCACGTATCCACGCACTCGACGTGGAACCCGTGCCGGCATTTGGGCAGCAGCCGCAGCGCCTCCGTCGGCTCGAAGCGGCCGAGGCAGACGGCGCACTCGAGCCCGGCCTTCTGCCCGCGCAGCGCCCCGAAGCGGAACACGGGGAGCGACTCCACCACCGCGCGCTCCACGCCGGAGTTCCTCCGCTCGCCCGCCGCGCCACCTCCGGAGCCGCCGCCGCTCCCGTAGGGGCCCGACGACTCCGCGGCGCTCCGCTTGCAGTGCTTGGCGTAGAGCAGCAGGAGGAAGGTGATGGAGAAGACGCTCGTCAGTATCCCCACGACCACCGCCACGCCCGGCTTGAACGGCGCGGCCGACGACGTGGACGGCGACGGCAGCGGCGACATGATCGCGCCGTCGTAGTCGGAGAGCAGAAGCCGCCGCGACGGCTCCATGTCCACCACCACCACACCACCCTCGCTCAAGCTGCGCGGAACGAGGAGATAAACAATGGCGCCGCTCCACTGCGGCCACCACGCAGCGAGAGTGTGATCGATTTGTAAACACGCGGTAGGGGTAATAATAGCGGCGGAGACTAGAGCTCTAGTGGTAGCGGCGTCCGGCGTGCAATGGCAGCAGCCACAGCCACTCCTACTACAACTAGTGGGGGCGGTGAGCGTATCTCGCGCCGGTGGGGCCGGCTGGCCAGTGAGTCACCCGGTTGCGCTGCCCCGCCGGTGAGCGTAAGAAAGGCTACCCCCTGCTGCGGCTTGTCGCGGAGCGAGCTGGAGGTAGAGCCAGAGAGGGAGTGGCGCTACACTACGGCCGCTGCCGCACTGACAGTTCAGTTGAGGCGGGGTGGGCCCGCGCGTCAGCAGATGAATGGAGTACGTGGGCTGTGCTGTGGTGGGTTTGTTTACTCCGAGAGGGAAAACGAAACGGGGAGCAGCATGGGCTGGGGCGCAGCGACCCCTGTTTCGAGCGAGTAATGCGCATTAAAGAATCGAAGCGGGCGAGATTACTGTTCTGTCCGCGATTTAAGAGCGTCTTAATCATACATGCCAGGGGCAGTACCGTAATAAACCCCTCTCGCCGTCTCCGATCGGTGGCCGTGCGCGCGGAGCGAGGGAATGAATGCCCGTGCAGGGAAAAGGGATGGGGCGCGCAGACGCGCACGCGGGCTGATTCACCGCCTCGGTCGCTGACACGCCTGCCTTGACGCGCGGTGGGCCCCGCACGTCAGGTCATTACGTGCAACGATCGTGGGGTTGGCAGCGGCGCGGGAGAGACAGAGGGTGGGCTCTGGCGCTCTGGGTTATCAAAGTTCGGGGCACGTGAGGCCTGCTCTGCTCTGCGCGACGGGCGAGATTTTGAATGTTTGCTGGGGAAAATTTTAGTTTAATTTCATTTCATGGGCGCCCCGTGCGGCTACGAGGATCGCAGGGGCTGGACCATGTACCTAGCGCCCCAGAGATCGCCCTGCGCGGCTTAATTTAGCTCGTCGGGTACGCGGGTGCGTCGTCGCCTCGTGTAATCGTAATAAATCGGTTGATTCGTGGTGCATGTTGCGTGGATCCGGCCAGCGGTACGGTTTTTGAAAAGCGCATTTGAAAATCGCCGGGTACGTACGCGTGGGAGCAGTACGGGGCGCTCTGCCACCGCTGGTGATATCGCCCGCGTCGGAAGAGCACTGTGCGGATCTGGATGCACGGGCACTGTGCAAGTACGCTCCTCATGAGTGATGATAGCCCACCTTCACCATGCCAACTTGCTCACGAGTTACTACTACGAGCGTGCATGGGCCAGCTCAAGCTCGATCGTCTTCTATTTACCTCGGTAAGAAGATGATACGTACTCTCTCTGTAAACTAATATAAAAATGTTTAGATCACTAAATTTACGGTAGAGATCTAAACGTTCTGATATCAGTTTATGGAGGGAGTACATCTCACGAAACCAGAGGGATGACATAGGAGTTATTACGTTACGTGCATGTTCAGCAATAGTTAGCCGCTGCTGCAACGCTGTTGCGCGACAATTTGCAGGCTGGTTTGAGGCGGCGATCGCTCGACACGTACGAAACCCGTGCGATATCGCAATGTGACGCGACACGAGCGCAAGCTGGTTTAGATCGTTCACTGTTAGGCCTGACAGCCCGCTCGGGACTTCTCGTGGACGCTAGTGGAACGGAAGCTATCACATCAACTAGATCGGCAGCGCGCGAGGGTGCCGGTCCAAGCGTTTTGCCTATGTCAGCAGGAACTTAGGTATAGCATTTACACTTGCTAGCAAATATGTCCGTGCGTTGCAACGGGAGATAAAAAATTATGGCTAACCAAATAAATATGACTCAATATCCTGACACACGTGAGTAGGAACTTAGGTATAGCATTTACACTTATACTAGGTAATATTAAATTAAAGAAACATTCAATTGTGGTAAAAAATAAAGCACAATGGAGCACAAGATAAACATTGGTTTATAAGGCAGAATCAAATTTGGTGCGTTTACATGACCACAAAAGATAGCCATTTGACATCAGGTTCAATACCAAAAGCGAGAACGCATAAGAGAAGGTAATAAGAGCAGGAACATAATAAAAAGAGTCAATTAAGGAGCCATTATCACTAAGCATATTAATAGGCGCCGTAATCCATCCGCCTTGTCGATGTACTTCATAGGGACTACCTCGCACGAACCTGATACAAACAAACTGTGAGATGTATGTAATTGAATGATTTATGTACTCAAGCATCAACCTTACTATCTTGAACTTTAACAATAGGCCAATCAGAATCAATATGGTCTAAGTAAGCAATAGCCCTTATCTAATATAGGGAACACACAACATAGAAAGCATCACATGAGAGGTAAGGTGGTATACAGAGGAATGCATATTCTTGTCAGCCGAGTAACCAAATCAAAGGAATCTATCTTTGCATTCATTATTCCGTCAAGCATGAACAGCCTCACTGAAGCAAAACTTGTTTTCATACACAAATTGAGAAGCCATCAAATAATGTATGAGCATAAAAGTATATTTAATTACTGGTTTAGTAGCAACATATGACAGCATGAAGCAACTTAAAAAAGCAACTTAAGATAGGTGGCGCGGCTTGCCGTGCGTCGCCCGCTGAACGAAGGGACAAACAACA
>NW_025227719.1:0-8373 GCF_018294505.1 Triticum aestivum | reverse complement strand
TGGTGTCCAACAGGGGAATTGAGGCTAATCCAGAGAAGATCACAGCCATCACCTCCCTGGCTAAACCGAAGTGTATCAATGATGTTCAACGCCTGGCAGGCCGGATTGCCGCGTTAAGCCGGTTTATCAGTCGTCTTGGTGAGAAGGCAATCCCTTTGTATCAGATGTTGAAGAAGACGGATCAGTTTGTCTGGAGTTCCGCTGCTGATGAAGCATTTGAGGACTTAAAGCGGCAATTGGCCAATCCGCCTGTACTCGCCGCTCCCATTTACAAGGAGCCGTTACTGCTATATGTTGCTGCTAATGCTCGGGCGGTCAGCGTGGCTATTGTGGTGGAGCGAAAGGAGGCAGGTAAGGAGCATTCGGTTCAACGTCCAGTCTATTATATCAGCGAGGTACTCATTGAGTCCAAGCAAAGGTATCCGCATTGGCAGAAGCTGGTGTATGGAGTTTTTATGGCAAGCCGGAAGCTTAAACAATACTTCCAAGGGCACCCAATTACGATGGTCAGTTCTGCTCCTTTGGGGGATATCATCCAGAACCGGGAAGCAACTGGCCGGATTGCCAAGTGGACTATAGAGCTTGGGCCGCACGGTTTGAAGTATGTGCCTCAGACGGCGGTTAAGTCTCAAGCACTTGTTGATTTCATCAATGATTGGACGGAAATGCAAGCACCTGAAGAAAAGCCGGATCACACATACTGGACCATCCATTTTGACGGATCCAGGCAATTGGAAGTCTCGGGGGCTGGAGTCGTATTAACTTCCCCATGAGGTGATAAGTTTTGTTATGTTCTCCGCTTAATGTTCCCTTGTACTAACAATGCAGCCGAGTATGAAGTCTTGCTCCATGGTCTCCGGATGGCTAAGGAGATGAATCTAAGTCGAGTTAAGTGTTTCGGTGACTCGGACCTCGTGGCTTAGCAAGTGCCTGGCACTTGCGACTCCAAGGACCCACTCATGGCAGCATATCGTCGTGAGGTGGATATTGTTGCAGGTCATTTTAAAGGCTATCAGGTGGACCACGTGGACCGGCGGAAAAATGAAGCGGCGGACGCTTTAAGCCGGTTGGGCTCTCAGCGCAAACCGGTCCCGCCCAATGTTTTTCTGGATGTGCTGCACAACCTGTCGGTCAAGATCCCTGGTGAAGCGGATTTGGCTATTCCTGATCCGGAGGCTCAATTGGTGGCGGCTCTTCATGTTATTCCGGATTGGACGCTTCCTTACCTGGCGTACAAGAACCGGGGCGAGTTACCAGAGGATGAGACTCTGGCCCGACAGATAATCCGGCAATCCAAGTCCATGACTATTATCAACGGCGAGTTGCATCATTGCAGTGTGTCAGGAGCATTTCAACACTGTGTGTCTCCTGAAGAAGTCCGTAAAATTTTGCGTGAGATCCACGAAGGAGATTGTGGTCACCATGCCGGTTCAAAATCTCTGGTGGCTAAAGCGTTTCGCCATGGCTTCTATTGGTTAACTGCTCATGCTGAAGCGGAGGATCTGGTCAGACGATGTGATGGTTGCCAAAAGTTTTCAAGACGTGCTCATGTACCGGCTCAAGAATTGAGAATGATTCCAATTACTTGGTTGTTTGCGACTTGGGGGCTGGATATGGTTGGGCCTTTCAAAAGGTCCAAAGGTAAGAAGACCCACCTCCTGGTGGCAGTTGACAAGTTTACAAAGTGGGTGGAGGCAGAACCTGTTAGCAAGTGTGATGCGGCCACGGTGGTTCAGTTCATCAAAATAGTGATTTTCCGGTTTGGCTTTCCAAACAGTATCATCACAGATAATGGTACCTATTTGTCCAAAGGTGCCATGAAGGAGTTCTGCGAACGGGAGCACATCCGGCTCGACGTTTCATCGATGGCACATCCACAGTCCAATGGTCAAGCAGAAAGGGCTAATCAAGAGATCTTGAGAGGCATCAAGCCCCGGCTTATGGTTCCTTTGTAGAGAACACCGGATTGTTGGGTAGAAGAGTTACCATCTGTGTTATGGAGCATCAATACTACACCCAACAGATCAACAGGATACACACCGTTCTTCATGGTTTACGGAGCGCAGGCGGTTCTCCCCAGTGATATCCGTCATGATTCACCCCGTGTGGCGGCTTATGTTGAAGCGGACAATGAGACAGCACGGCAAGACGCTTTGGACTTGTTGGATGAAGAACGTGACATAGCAGCTGCCCGCTCAGCGATTTACCAACAAGATCTTCGTCGTTATCACAGTCGCCGAGTCAGAACCAGAACCTTTCAGGAAGGAGATTTGGTGCTTCGGCTCATCCAAGATCAGACTGATATGCATAAGCTATCCCCACCTTGGGAGGGGCCTTTCGTGGTCAGCAAGAATCTGCACAATGGGTCATACTATCTAATCGATATTCGAGAGCATAAGGACTCACGTACATCAGAGGAGGAGACCAACAGGCCGTGGAACATAGCTCATCTTCGGCCTTACTATACCTGAGCCATTGGCTCTACTTATGTACATATTACGACGATGTATATATTATGATTAAATATAATAAACCGGAACCTCAGCTAAAGCGGGGTATCTGTTCTTTTACATCATGTGTGGTTACACGGAGTTGTTCTAAAGCGGCCTCTGGTTTACCCCTTGAGTTAGCTTTTTAAAAGCATCATGTTATATCACCTGGGGGTTTGGTCATGTCCGAACCAATACAATACCTCTTGATAGGCGAGAGCCACTAGATCACTTGGGGACTTGGTCACGTCTGAACCAGTCATGCCTCTTGATCGGCCTAAGGCCACAGAATCACTTGGGGGCTTGGTCGAACCCGAACCATTGCCATGCCACTTGATCAGCATAAATGCCACTGTTTCATTTGGGGACCTGGCTGACTAGAACCATAGTTACACCTATCGGGAGCTTGGTCGTGTTCGGCCATGGTAATGCCATC
Organism: Triticum aestivum; assembly: GCF_018294505.1. Lineage (NCBI taxonomy): Eukaryota > Viridiplantae > Streptophyta > Magnoliopsida > Poales > Poaceae > Triticum > Triticum aestivum. The sequence continues at coordinate 5,448 of NW_025227719.1, read as the reverse complement.
TGATCAGCTCAAATAAACCTTTTTTTTGCAAACGGTTTTGTCATTGCCTTTGCTTCACACTTTTCTTTGAAAGGTATTTCTTTTTTTATTGCATTTTTTTTAAACCGACAAAGTTTTTTAACCGGTTCACACTGTCAATTGACGGAACACTGTTCATTTCAATCCGGAGACTATTTGCCCGGTTTGATCTTTTTTATTAACATCCTCTTATGGAGTAACACGGTGTTTATTATAACACGGCACGGTTTACATGGTAAACAGGCGTCATATATATATGGGAGCTGCTATCTCCTCCAACAGTGTGGGTTTATAAAACTCCGCTTCAAGATTGGCCAAGCCAACTCCACGCTCAACGATGGCAGGTATTATGTATCTCAAAATTTTGGTCATATACTTCAAAATTTCGGATGTTTTGATTTCATGTATGCAAACATCATATTCCGCCTGACGGTACAACCGCGGTGGCACTTGAAGATTTTTTATTGCAGAAAGTACTTTGGAAAGTTCATCACCCAAAGGAAGAGCAAGTGGCAGCGATTATGCACGAAGGCATATCAACATCAAAAGTATCAGCTAGCCTATTACAAGGCAACACGGTGCCCACAATAAGATCATTATTTTTCGCAGAGGAGAAGCAGTTTTAAACTGGCTTCCGGTTCAAGCTTGGTCACCAGCCTGGCCTGATGGTTGTGGGTCATCCTGCGCCGCTTCAGCTTTAGTTTCTCTACCCAGCGGCTGGAAATCAACAGTTGTCCAGTCGATTCCCATTAATGCTTGAAAAACAGCTTCATCATGGATCAGCAACGACGGGTCAATATCGGGAGCATAAGTATGCTTACGGATTGGAGGGATAAGATTTTCCGCTTCATGAATTGGTGCAGCTATTCGCTTGTTTTGATTGTCATATTGGGCTTGATAATGAGACAAGTCTGCTTCTTCAGCCAATTGGCAAGCTAGCGGACGCACCTCCCGGTTTATTGCTCGCAGATCCGCTTCACCAAACTCTGACCCGTCTTCCTTCAAGCTGGGATAGCCCTGAGCCGCTTCAATAGGATCAAAATCCGGCACCCAAGATTTTTCCCGGATTAAGGCATTGATCGCACCGGTTCGAGCAGCAGATTTCTTCAGCTCTTCAACCCGGGCAGGAAGCACTGAAAGTTTCATCAGAGTGTCCTGAATCAAGGTGGGCGCCAGCTTGTTGTGGGATGCAGTACAGATGATCCGTTGTGCACCAGTGTACAGTTGTTCGACCAACGTATAGGCGGCTTTCAATTTCTTCCGCACATCTGACCCCAAGTGACCAATGCGTGTCCCTGAAATGTCATAAAGGGTTAACAAACCGGCAGCTCCGTAAGACGGCAGAATCAGTTCAGAAGTCAAACCGGCTTACCAAAGATAGCAGTGGTCATGGCATCCACGTGCCGCTTTATGCTGGTCAGTTCATCCGCCACTGGTTTTAGTGCAGCCTCGGCATCTTCTGCTCGTTTGATTAAAGCGGATTTTTCAGTGGCCCAATCCGCCCTTTTCTTCTTGAAGTTCTCCTTAAGCTGTTCCATGGCGCTTAAAGCGCTGGTTAATTCCTCTTTTGCTTTGGAGGTTTCAGCTTGTGGGGATTTTAGATTATCTTGGAGATCGGTGACTTGGCTTTCTTTCATCTTCAGCTCAGCCTGCATGCAGGCAGTTAGATGATTCAGCAAAACGGTACAAGGATTGAAGTTCCAACCACATAACAAGTTATGCACTTGGCACTTGGGGGCTAATGCATATTTGATCTTCATCTTTCAATTGCTTACAAAGTCCCAAGATCAATACAAGTATTCAACTTGGCACTTGGGGGCTAATGGCTAGTTGCTCGTATATATTCTGATGCGGCGATCTCAATTACTTAAAGTCCCGGTTTAACTACGCTAAGTTGAACCGGCCCTTGGGGACTACATCAGCGAATTTCAAAGCATTAAGATTTATATTAGTCAGTCCCGGTTTGAAAGAAGATTACAAACCGGCCCTCGGGGGTTAGGAGCGTCAACAAGAATTGAAATAGACAAGCAGGAAAGAGCATATGGAAGTTACCTCATATTTATCTTTCATCATATTAACCAGACCGGCTTCATAGTCACGACTGGTATACAGCCGGTTCAGGTAGCCGGAATGGATATCTTGGACGTTCAGAGCAGCGAAAGTCACCAGATCAGCATTCCACTTGCCTTTGCCAAAGGTAGCAAATTCTTCCTTGGCAGAATGTTTGGACAAAGCGACAGGATTGCTTGGCTCTGTATGGCCAGTGCCAATAATGACAACCTCATCATCCTTGGTATCGCCGGTTTGCACTGGGCTGTTGGCTTGTCAGTAGGCTTTGTTGGACCGGTGGATTTCTCAATCCGGATGGAGCTTGTGGGCTGATTGACAGGATTTGAGGTATCAATAGGTCTCTCTTCAGCAATAAGATCGTCGTCTTGCTGCGGTGGATCATTGGGTATATCCTCAGGAATAGCCGCTTCAAGATCTGGTGTTTTGCCCGGTTCAAGGACAGCATCCTCTTCGGCCGCTTTGTCCAGGCGAGCCTTTTTGCTTGGCCTAGGCTTGGCCCTGAAAGGAATAACAAAATCAAATACATCATATGTTCCAAGGCGATGTGCTGCAAATATTATGATAAGTATAGCTTACCCAAGCACCGTTTTGAGCGGTGGCAGCTGAGTAGCCGATGACTCGCCAGAGGATGAGTGGGAAGTAACCTGGTAATCGGAGTCAGATGGATTAAGAGGTTGACGAAAGCATCCCGCTTTAGGACAAGCACTGACAAGCAAATTAGAGACCTCTGAACGGCGTTTCTGAACCGGACTGTTCGGTAAACCGGCGGAGGTAACTACCTGGCCGCTGTGCCGGGTCGTGCGACGAGCTTCGTGTTGTTGGGTCTTCATAAGAAATTTGGGATCCAAATAATCAAGAGGATGAGAAAATTTAACTTTCCGGTTTGCCTGACGGATTTTTAGTGAAGGCAAAGGTTCTGAACCGGAAGAGAGAATAATTACCTCTGTAGCATCAGCATGGCTGGCTTCGGCATCATCCTGACAAATATCATCATCAATAAGACGCATGAAAAATAAGCCAAGTGAGTCAAGCCCTACCTCAAGGTCCGGATTATCCACATCATCGTCAGGGGCCGGATTAGAGGATGCAGTGGTTCTTTTCCTGTGGGCAGTCTTCTTCACAGCTTTAGTCTTTTGCCGGGTTGCCCTTTTCGGTTTGTCTGGTTTTTCTGGTTTTCCTGCGGCAGTTTCTTGCTCCAAAACGGATCATTGCCCTGGTTACACAGACACTGATATTAAACAATGACAAGGTATATCAACAGCAGATTCAGCAAAAAGAAAAATCAAACTCTTACAGCTGGCGGTTTGTTGGTGGCACAGAAGGGAAGCAGGCCGGTTTTAGCACAGATGTGTTCCGGTTCATTCAGCATCTTATTCACAGCCTCTGTGATTTCTTCATCGGTGAGTTGGATGTTGGAATATCACAGTGGATCATCAACACTACCAGTATACTCGCATATCAAACCGGAGCGCTGACTAAGGGGCAGTATGCTCCATGATATCCAACAGCGGGCGAGATCAACCCCTGTTAAACCGTTGGCCATAAAGGCTCTGAGCTTCGACAGTTGAGGAGCATATTTGCTTCTCTCTTGGGCAGTCAACCTTTGCGGAAAGGGGTGTGTATTGCTGAGCCACTCCGGACGAAAGCCAGGCAAGGGATTTTCACCAGCAGGGGAGGTGTCTTTGCAATAGAACCATGTTTGATTCCACTCTTTGGGGTGGCTGTGCAGTTTGGTGTGAGGGTATGTGACCTCTTTCCTTTTCTGAATCGCCACGCCACCCAACTCCGTATTGGAGCCGTCAGTAAACTCAGTACGGCGGTTCAGATGAAACAGTCTATGAACAATTCCACTGTGGGCTCCTCTTGAAAGAATGCCTCACAGAGCACTTGGAAATGACACATGTTTGTAACAGAGTTGGGGCCAGTATCTTGTGGATGGAGTTGAAAATCGGCTAAAACGTCCCGGTAAAATTTAGAACCGGGCGGCTTAAAACCCCGGGCTAAGTGATCTACGAAAATGACGACCTCTCCTTCTTGAGGTGTGGGAGGGCATTCTTTGCCAGGAGCCCTCTAATGGATGGTATCTTTGCTGCCTAAGGCGCCGATCAGGACTAAATCGTCCAGTTGAGCCTCTGTGACGCGAGAAGGAACCCATTTGCACTCATATACTTGCTTGGCCATGACAAAATCTACAAGGTAGATGATCCCGGTTCAAAAATGCATTGATTAAGGTACATTAGTATGTGCAATGTTAAACCGGAGACAGATCTATCTAAACCGGAGTTTTATGAAGCAACAACAACTGGCGGTTCAACAAGGGGACTAATGGTATATACCGGTTTGGTAATTTTTTCTACAAAGTTAAACCGCCTGATCTAAGCATTGAAACAGCTGAGATTGCGGATGGATAAGTATGCAGAAATAGATTTCACAAGATTTCTCTACAGCGTTGGATCTGAAGCAAGTTCAGAAAATAAGAAAAATATTCAAAAGCTCAAAGCAGAATAATATTGAATCAATGGGTAGAAATATATGTGAGATCTATGGTCTTGGGCATGAAACTAAAGGCGGATAATAAAAGCTACCGCTACACAGAGCAGGGGTTCACAAATGCATCCAGGAGCTAGTATATGAACACGAACAGGTGATGAACACTGCAAGAACACGAAACCCTAGAACAGATCTGTGTTGAGAAGAGCAGAAGGCTTACCAGAGTTGAGGAAGACGCGGAAGGTTGCCGCGGTACTCTGGTGCGTTCAGGTTGATGCAGCGGCCAAGGTTGGTGCAGAAGTTGACGGCGGCGGCGGAGCTCCGAGGCTGGCGACGCGAGGAAAACGAAGAAGAAAGGCACGAAGGGGAGAAAATAAATGATCCTTCGGTCCTATTTATAAGGCAAAAGGACATGTGTCAGGCACGACAATCAAGGGGCCACGAAACGGAGCTGTCACATCGTTTTCCGCAGATCTATTAAACAAGGAAGCATAATGGATAAGCTTCGTTATGACAGGTGACGTCACTCCAGTTTACAGCAATCAGAGAAGATGACATCATGGCAGTTTACCAATTTATGAGAAGATGTTGAAGATGAAGTTTTTGCTAAAGGATTGACATGAACCCGTTCAAATCAATCTGGGGCCTAATGTTGGGGATATTACTGCTAGGCGTAAACCGGCCTATCTGGGCCGGTCAACTTCATCAGTAGTTCAAGAGTGCTAAAGCCCAAGAAGACAGACGAGGGCCTAAGGCCCGTGGTCGGTTTAGATTTGTAGCTGTAAACCGGCATTTGTATATAAACTTGTATTGTAAGTTAGGAATAAGGAGAGACCAACCCAGATACGAATATGGACCGGTGTTGGGACT
>NW_025227718.1:0-2196 GCF_018294505.1 Triticum aestivum | reverse complement strand
GGCAACGCGCGGGCAGTGGCGGGCTTCGGCGGCGGCGCTTGGGGCGGACAGGCGGCGAGGCGCAGGCGGAGGGGCGCACTGGCCCGGGTGCGGCCCAGGGCGGGCCGGCCGTGGGCTCGCGGGCCGCGGCGGCGGGGCACGAGAGAGATGGCGGCGGAGGACACGTGGCTAGTCGGGAGTGGCTGTGGCGGCCGGGGCGGACATGTCCGACGCGGGCGGACACATCCGGTGGCGACGGGAGGAAGAGGACTAGGGTTAGGGTAGGATTTCCTCCGCGAATTCGGGGGAGGTGGACTAATTTATAGGTAGAGGGAGCTAGGAGAGTCCAAATGAGGAGCGGTTTTCACCCACACGATTGTGATCGAACGACCGAGAGCATGGAGGGGGTTAGGATGGGTTTTGGCCACTTTGGAAGGGTGTTGGGCTGCAAAGAGAAAGGGGGTGGGGTTTCGGGCTACACGGATAACCGTTGGAGTATCAAACGACCTCCAAATGGCTCGAAACTTGACAGGCGGTCTACCGGTGATATACCAAGGCCTCTTGGCAAGACTCGGTCCATTCCAAGAATGTTTAACACCCACTCACAACGAGAGGCAAAAGGGGAACGCCGGAGGACATAGGAGTGCCGGATTGCAAAACGGACAACGGGGAAAATGCTCGGACGCATGAGACTGTCGGTGTACTAGAGTAGGGGTACCCTAGTATCCCGAACTTGTGCACGGGCACTTGCAGCACCCCGCGGCAAGGCTTGCTGGGTGACCGCCAAGGTCCTCCGTGGTTCCTTTGGAACCATTCAAGAACAAAGTATTCAAGCCAAGGAGACAAGGCCCCGGCAAGAGGAGCTTGCCGGGAAGGCCAACCAAGGCATCGCAAGGAACTTGCCGCGACGCGCCACGCATCCCGGCAAGGCCCGGTGAGCGACAAGCTTCCGGGCGCGACAAGACAATATCCGCGGCAAGGCGCTTGCCGCGACAAGCTACCACTCAGTACCCGCGCTCCAGCACATCCACCAACGTGTCGCCCTCAGGCCTTTCCAGACGCGCGTGGCAAGAGGCTGTGCAGCCAGCGGTGCACGGTGGCAAGCGACGCTGACAAGACTGCCATCGTGGCGAACGGTGGCGTCCCTGACGGTCCTTTTTGCACTATTTGGGCGACGCAGACGGGCATTTAATGCCTTTGTCCCCTGCCGTCAGGGTTAGGTAGGATACATTGTACAAGTAGTTGTACCAACCGCAATTCCTTTTCCATTTTTGCCCTTGTCTACGTTGCCACCTGTCGGAGACCCCTTGAGTGTATAAAAGGAGGCCCATGCGCAACGTAGAGGGGGGTTCGAAGCCAGAAAAACACTCATGCTCGGTCTCATTAGCAGCTGGTGCGTACTGTAGCACTCAGTGCTCCTGAGCAAGAACTCAATATAATCAGACAAGCAGCAGTAGGAGTATTATCTCTCCGGAGAGCTCCGAAGCTGGGTAAAACTGCTTGTGTGCTTCGCCTCGATCCGCTCTTCGTGCGACCTCCGCCCCCCGCCGAACCGAAAGGGGCTCGGTCCGTCGGTCCCATAGGTATTCGTGGATCAGCTTCCCCGACATCTTTGGCGCGCCAGGTAGGGGGCGTCGAGGTTGTGTGAACCTGATCCGGCGTTCACACGAGCTTGATCTTCATCTTCTTCATCGACATGCCACCGAAGAAGAATACTTCAGCGGAAGCTGTTCCGTCCACGTCGATCCCACCACCACCGGAGCAAACGAGTGGTGGGGTAGACGCGGGCGGAAGAACAGGCGTCGACGAGGGAGCTCACGGTGCTTCCAGGTCCAAGGACAAGGCTGCGCAGACCTCGGCGTCCGTACATGCACCGCGCCCATCTCAGGATGCGCAGGATCGATAGCGTCATGGTATTCGCAGTGCCATACGTTTGTTGGACCAAGATCGAGCTGGTGGATCTCGGGGTGCTCAAGACCAGCATGCATGCCAACGTGCTGGCACGAGCGAGACACGGTCGCCTGGACGGGATACTGCTCCTTCTAACATAGTTAGAAGTCCGAACATATCCCGCTCCTCGCACCGTTCGCCACTGCCACCCACCACTCCAGCAGAAGCTTTGGCGCGAGCTCAACTGCTCCTGGATTACCCTCCAACGGAAGACAAGATCGATCAATGGAGGGCCACCATTCAGAGTCTCATTGGCTTCGCCAACGG
>NW_025227717.1:0-8237 GCF_018294505.1 Triticum aestivum | reverse complement strand
CCAACACTATATTACGCCTTGTACAAAGTGTGGGTCTCATATACCTGTGACGTTCGACTATTTTTATACGCCACCATTATGCCCCTAATAATGTCTTACCAAATAAGCCGACGCCACCACTATTTAAAAATATAGTGTTGACATTGGTTGAAAATGGTGCGCCACCAACGTAAGTTCTGGCTAGCACTTTTTCCACTAGTGTTCTCTTGCATCACTGTTTCCTTCTTCCTTGCACAAAGGATGCATTGGTGTCATGTTCTCCCTCCCTCTTTCTCAGTGCTTACTAGAAGCATCACCGCTGCCCAAAAGTATGAATAAATAAGGTTGGTAACTAGTTACTTAAGCTCCTTCCAATTTTCATTTACTAATATAATCATGGCACTCCAGTCCTATGACTTGATCTGAGCATAAATCATCATTGATTGGATAGGAGTAGGCCGAGTTGAAAAGGTGTCCAATACCACACCCTTTCTTACCAAGTTGGTTGCATGTGTTTGGTTCATTCATTTCATCCCTACTCGCCATCTCTTCTATTGTACAATACCTTTTGCTTATGATTTCTTATTCTAGTGGAAAATTTCAGTTGCTATGGTTTATGCTTGCATCATTACCGCTATAAAAAACATAATGATATTCCCACTTTCAAGTGAGGTCATATTAGATAGTATAGAAGTTAATCGGTTGATATATGTTTTCTTGATATAAAGTTGTATTTAGTTTGGTTATGCCTCTCTCCTCCACCAGGGCCACCGTATCCTCCTCACACCCTCACACAATGCGAGATGTCGTGATTCCACTAGTGGTGCCTGATACGTCTCTGTCGTATCTATAATTTTTGATTGTTCCATGCCAATATTCTATAACTTTCATATACTTTTGGCAACTTTTTATACTATTTTTGGGACTAACATATTGATCCAGTGCCCAGTGCAAGTTCCTATTTGTTGCATGTTTTTTGTTTCACAGAATATCCATATCAAACGGAGTCCAAACGGGATAAAAACTGACGAAGATTTTTTTGGAATATATGTGATTTTTGGGAAGAAAAATCCACGCGAGACGATGCCCGAGGGGGCCACGAGGCAGGGGGCGCGCCCCTGACCCTCGTGGCCACCCCATAAGGAGGTTGATGCCCTTCTTTCGCCGCAAGAAAGCTAATATCCAGATATAGATCATCTTAAAATTTCAGCCCAATCGGAGTTACGGATCTCCGGGAATATAAGAAACGGTGAAAGGGAAGAATCTGGGAACGCAGAAACAAAGAGAGACAAAGAGACAGACCCAATCTTGGAGGGGCTCTCGCCCCTCCCACGCCATGGAGGCCAAGGACCAGAGGGGAAACCCTTCTCCCATCTAGGGAGGAGGTCAAGGAAGGAGAATACGAAGGGGCCCTCTCTCCCCTTCTCTTCCGGTGGCACCGAAACGCTGTCGTGGCCATCATCATCACCGCAATCTTCACCAACAACTTCACCGCCATCATCACCAACTCTTCCCCCCTCTATGCAGCGGTGTAACCTCACTCTTACCCGCTGTAATCTCTACTTAAACATGGTGCTCAACGCTATATATTATTTCCCAATGATGTATGGCTATCCTATGGTGTTTGAGTAGATCTGTTTTGTCCTATGGGCTATTTGATGATCAAGATTGGTTTGAGTTGCATGTTTTATTATTGGTGTTATCCTGCTCTCCGTGTCGCGCAAGCATGAGGGATCCCCGCTGTAGGTTGTTGCAATACGTTCATGATTCGCTTATAGTGGGTTGCGTGAGTGACTGAAACACAAAGCCGAGTAAGGGGGTTGTTGCGTATGGGATAAAGAGGACTTGATGCTTTAATGCTATGGTTGGGTTTTACCTTAATGATCTTTAGTAGTTGCGAATGCTTGCTAGAGTTCCAATCATAAGTGCATAAGATTCAAGTAGAGAAAATATGTTAGCTTATGTCTCTCCCTCATATAAAATTGCAATAATGATTACCGGTCTAGTTATCAATTGCCTAGGGACAAATAACTTTCTCGTAACAAAAAGCTCTTTACTAGAACTAACTTAGTTGTGTATTTATCTAAACAGCCCCTATTTTTTATTTACGTAATCTTTATTATCTTTCAAACCTATCCAAAAACACCTACAAAGTACTTCTAGTTTCATACTTGTTCTAGGTAAAGCGAACATCAAGCGTGCGTAGAGTTGTATCGGTGGTCGATAGAACTTGAGGGAATATTTGTTCTGCCTTTAGCTCCTCGTTGGGTTTGACACTCTTACTTATCGAAAACTGTTGCGGTCCCCTATACTTGTGGGTTATCAAGACCTTTTTCTGGCGCCGTTGCTGGGGAGCCATAGCGTGGGGTGAATATTCTCGTGTGTGCTTATTTGCTTTATCATTAAGTAATTTTTATTTGCTGTTCTTAGTTGTTCTCTATCTTTAGTTGTGGATATGGAACACGAAATACCAAAAAAATTAGGTGTACTTGCTGATGAGGAACCTCCTAAAACCCTCGATGCTCGTTATGTGACAGATATTATGTACTACTTTGATAATCCAGAGAAAACCCCATTCAATTTGGTAATGGGAGATACGTTGGATCAACGTGAATACTTTAGGGATTATCTCTTGACTCAAAAAGGGAAACTATTATGGGATCAAATTTATATGTTGTATTGGTATGCTAGGCAACTATGCTTGAGATATGATTATACTTGTTGCTCTAGGATGAAGGCTCCACACCTTCCCTTTTCATGTGAATTTGATGATAATGAAACTTTGGCTTCTTATGCTAGAGGTATATATGACTACTATGATGTGGAACAAATAGAAGAATTTGTTGCTTTTATGGGTGCCTATGAAATTGAATCTATGTTCAAAGAATATGAAAATCTTTATGATGTTGTCTACAAACCTGAAAATTTAGCTATCCTTAAATATTGTTATAATAATTATGAATACAATTCCTATATTGATGCGTTTATTGAGAAAGTCTCCGCTGTCCCAGAAGAGACTAATCTTTTGCAGGAATCTATGGAAGAAGAAATTGATGAAACTGTGAGCTCATTGGATGAAAAAGATGAGGAGGAGAGCGAAGAACAAAAGGAGGAAGAGCGGATTGATCACCTGTGCCCACCTTCTAATGAGAGTAACTCTTCAACTCATACATTGTTTAATTTCCCTTTGTGCTTACCGAAGGATGAATGCTATGATAATTGCTATGATCCCGTTGATTCTTTTGAAATATCCCTTTTTGATGATGCTTGCTATTCTTGTGGCCAATATGCCAATATGAATTATGCTTATGGAGATGAACTTGCTATAGTTCCATATGTTAAACATGAAATTGTTGCTATTGCACCCACACATGATAGTCCTATTATCTTTTTGAAATATCCAAACTACACTATATCGGAGAAGTTTGTGCTTATTAAGGATTATATTGATGGGTTGCCTTTTACTACTACACATGATGATTTTGATAGATATAATATGCATGTTCTTTCTGCTCCTACTTGCAATTATTATGAGAGAGGGACTATATCTCCACCTCTCTATGTTTCCAATACGATAAAATTGCAAGAAACTGTTTATACTATGCATTGGCCTTTACTATGTGTGCATGAATTGTTCTTTTATGACATGCCGATGTATAGGAAGAGAGTTAGACTTTGTTGTTGCATGATATATGTTACTTTGTGCTCACTACTAAATTACAAATCATTGTTAATTAAAATTGGCTTTGATATACCTTGGGATCCGGGTGGATTCATTACTTGAGCACTATATGCCTAGCTTAATGGCTTTAAAGAAAGCGCTGCCAGGGAGACAACTCAGAAGTTTTAAAGAGTCATTTATTTCTGTTGAGTGCTTTCATATAGTTTAAAAACAACAAAAATAAAGAGGGGAGCCCAAAACTTTTTCAAAAAGGAAAGTGAAAGTGAGAGAGACAAGCATTGTTGAAGTGGGAGCTAGCCTTGAACTTTGTTCATGCTCACGGAAACTTTGTGAATCTTGATTATAGAAACTTTTCAACATAAATAATTATACCCTTGTACAATTCCATTGTATTATAAAAATAATGTGCCAAGGTTTGCCTTTAGGATGTTTACAATGCTTGTTGGTTTGTGCAGTGTAAGACAAAAACTTTGGCTGTAGTGCTCGATTTTACATTTTTTTACTGGAACGTCAAATGGTTCTGATTCTTTTTGCACTGTCTTTCTATACAAAATTTTTATTTTTTCTAATTTTGGTAGAATTTTTCAAGAATCAGAAGTATGGTGAATGTTCAGATTATTACAGACCGTTCTGTTTTAGACAGATTCTGTTTTTGATGCATAGTTTGCTTGTTTTGATGAAACTAACGATTTATATCAGTGGATTAAGCCATGGAAAAGTTATATTATAGTAGAAACAATGAAAAAAAATATGAATTGGTTTGCAACAGTACTTAGAGTAGTGATTTGCTTTATTATACTAATGGATCTTACCGAGTTTTCTATTGAAGTTTTGTGTGGATGAAGTGTTCGATGATCGAGAAGGTCTCGATGTGAGAAGAAGGGAGAGAGGCAATAGCTCAAACTTGGGGATTCCCGAGGCACCCCAAGTAAATATTCAAGGAGACTCAAGCATCTAAGCTTGGGGATGCCCCGGAAGGCATCCCCTCTTTCTTCAACAAGTATCAGTATGTTTTCGGATTTGTTTTGTTCATGCGATATGTGTAATCTTGGAGCATCTTTTGCTTTTAGTTTTCATTTTTCTTTTATGCACCATGCTGGTATGAGATAGTCCTTGGTTGATTTATAGAATGCTCATTGCACTTCACTTATATCTTTTGAGTATGGCTTTATAGAATGCTTCATGTGCTTCACTTATATCATTTGAAGCTTGGACTGCCTGTTTCTCTTTACATAGAAAACCACCATTTGTAGAATGCTCATTTGCTTCACTTATATTTGTTAGAGCATGGGCATATCTTTTGTAGAAAGAATTAAACTCTCTTGTTTCACTTATATTTATTTAGAGAGATGACAGGAATTGGTCATTCACATGGTTAGTCATAAAATCCTACATAAAACTTGTAGATCACTGAATATGATATGTTTGATTCCTTTCAATAGTTTTGCGATATAAAGATGGTGATATTAGAGTCATGCTAGTGGGTAGTTGTGGATTGTAGAAATACTTGTGTTGAAGTTTGTGATTCCCGTAGCATGCACGTATGGTGAACCGTTATGTGATGAAGTCGGAGCATGATTTGTTTATTGATTGTCTTCCTTATGAGTGGCGGTCGGGGACGAGCGATGGTCTTTTCCTACCAATCTATCCCCCCAGGAGCATGCGCGTAGTACTTTGTTTCAATAGCTAATAGACTTTTGCAATAAGTATGTGAGTTCTTTATGACTAATGTTGAGTACATGGATTATACGCACTCTCACCCTTCCACCATTGCTAGCCTCTTCAGTACCGTGCATTGCCCTCTCTCACCTCGAGAGCTTGTGCAAACTCCGCCGGTGCATCCAAACCCCGTAATACGATACGCTCTATCACACATAAGCCTCCTTATATCTTCATCAAAACAGCCACCATACCTACCTATCATGGCATTTCCATAGCCATTCCGAGATATATTGCCATGCAACTTCCATCATAATCATATACATGACTTGAGCATTCATTGTCATATTGCTTTGCATGATCGTAAGATAGCTAGCATGACATTTTCATGGCTTGTCCGTTTTTTGATGTCATTGCTACGCTAGATCATTGCACATCCCGGTACACCGCCGAAGGCATTCATATAGAGTCATATCTTTCTTCTAGTATCGATTTGTAATATAGAGTTGTAAGTAAATAAAAGTGTGATCATCATCATCATTAGAGCATTGCCCCAGTGAGGAAAGGATGATGGAGACTATGATTCCCCCACAAGTCGGGATGAGACTCCGGACTTTAAAAATAAATAAAAGAGGCCAAAGAAGTCCAAATAAAAAGAGAGGCCAAAGAAGCCCACCAAAAAAAGAGAAAAAAAATAAAAAAATGAGAGAAAAGAGAGAAGGGGCAGTGTTACTATACTTTTACCACACTTGTGCTTCAGAGTAGCACCATGTTCTTCATATAGAGAGTCTCTTGAGTTATCACTTTCATATACTAGTGGGAATTTTCATTATAGAACTTGGCTTGTATATTCCGATGATGGGCTTCCTCAAACGCCCGAGGTCTTCATGAGAAAGCAAGTTGGATGCACACCCACTTAGTTTCAGTTTGAGCTTTCATACACTTATAGCTCTAGTGCATCTGTTGCATGGCAATCCCTACTCACTGACATTGATATCTATTGATGGGCATCTCCATAGCCCGTTGATACGCCTAGTTGATGTGAGACTATCTTCTCCTTTTTGTCTTCTCCACACAACCTCCACCATCATATTCTATTCCACCTATAGTGCTATATCCATGGCTCACGCTCATGTATTGCGTGAAAGTTGAAAAGGTTTGAGAACATCAAAAGTATGAAACAATTGCTTGGCTTGTCATCGGGGTTGTGCATGATGTGAATATTTTGTGTGGTGAAGATGGAGCATAGCCAGACTATATGATTTTGTAGGGATAAATTTCTTTGGCCATGTTATTTTGAAAAGACATGATTGCTTTATTAGTAGGCTTGAAGTATTATTGTTTTTATGTCAAATGATAGACTATTGCTTTGAATCACTCGTATCTTAATATTCATGCCATGATTAGATATGTGATCAAGATTATGCTAGGTAGCATGCCACATCAAAAATTATCTTTTTTATCATTTACCCACTCGAGGACAAGCATGAATTAAGCTTGGGGATGCTGATACGTCTCCGTCGTATCTATAATTTTTTATTGTTCCATGCCAATATTCTACAACTTTCATATACTTTTGGCAACTTTTTATATTATTTTTGGGACTAACATATTGATCCAGTGCCCAGTGCCAGTTCCTGTTTGTTGCATGTTTTTTGTTTCGCAGAATATCCATATCAAACGGAGTCCAAACGGGATAAAAACTAACGGAGATTTTTTTGGAATATATGTGATTTTTGGGAAGAAAAATCCACACGAGATGATGCCCGAGGGGGCCACGAGGCAGGGGGTGCGCCCCTGACCCTCGTGGCCACCCCATAAGGAGGTTCATGCCCTTCTTTCTCCGCAAGAAGGCTAATATCTGGATAGAGATCGTGTTAAAATTTCAGCTCAATCGGAGTTACGGATCTCCGGGGATATAAAAAACGGTGAAAGGGAAGAATCTAAGAACACAAAAACAGAGAGATACAGAGAGACAAATCCAATCTTGGAGGGGCTCTCGCCCCTCCCATGCCATGGAGGCCAAGGACCAGAGGGGAAACCCTTCTCCCATCTAGGGAGGAGGTCAAGGAAGGAGAAGACGAAGGGGCCCATCTCCCCTTCTCTTCCGGTGGCATCGGAACGCTGCTGTGGCCATAATCATCACCGCAATCTTCACCAACAACTTCACCGCCATCATCACCAACTCTCCCCCCTCTATGCAACGGTGTAACCTCTTTCTTACCCGCTGTAATCTCTACTTAAATATGGTGCTCAACGCTATATATTATTTCCCAATGATGTATGGCTATCCTGTGATGTTTGAGTAGATCCGTTTTGTCCTATGGGCTATTTGATGATCAAGATTGGTTTGAGTTGCATGTTTTATTATTGGTGATATCCTATGGTGCTCTCCATGTCGCGCAAGCGTGAGGGATCCCCGTTGTAGGGTGTTGCAATACGTTCATGATTCGCTTATAGTGGGTTGCGTGAGTGACTGAAACACAAACCCGAGTAAGGGGTTGTTGCGTATGGGATAAAGAGGACTTGATGCTTTAATGCCATTGTTGGGTTTTACCTTAATGATCTTTAGTAGTTGTGGATGCTTGCTAGAGTTCCAATCATAAGTGCATATGATCCAAGTAGAAAAAGTATGTTAGCTTATGCCTCTCCCTCATATAAAAATGCAATAATGATTACCGGTCTAGTTATCAATTGCCTAGGGACAAATAACTTTCTCGTAACAAAAAGCTATTTACTAAAACTAACTTAGTTGTGTCTTTATCTAAACAACCCCTACATTTTATTTAGGTAATCTTTGTTATCTTGCAAACCTATCCAAAAACACCTACAAAGTACTTCTAGTTTCATACTTGTTCTAGGTAAAGCGAACATCAAGCGTGCGTAGAGTTGTATCGGTGGTCGATAGAACTTGAGG
>NW_025227716.1:0-4956 GCF_018294505.1 Triticum aestivum | reverse complement strand
AATATTCTTTGAGGAATCAATTCATCTTTATCATTAGGAACAACAGTAATACCTCCCTTCTTAGGGACACAATGGACATGACTTACCCACTTACTATCAGCAACGGGATAAATTATACCTGCCCCAAGGATCTTTAGTATCTCCTTTATTACCACTTCTTTCATTTTAGGATTCAGACGGTGTTGATGATCATGAACTGGTTTAACATCGTCTTCCAAATTAATTTTATGTTGACATAGAGTGGGACTAATGCCCTTAAGATCATCAAGAGTATACCCAATAGCAGCATGGTGCTTCTTCAGAGTTTTCAATAATCTCTCTTCTTCATGCTCTGATAGGTTAGCACTAATAATAACATGATATATCTTTTTCTCATCAAGATAAGCATATTTAAGAGTATCAGGTAACGGTTTAAGCTCAAACATGGGATCACCCTTGGGTGGAGGAGGATCCCCTAGGATTTCAACAGGTAATTTTTTTCCAGAATAGGTTCCCGTTTAAAGGATACTTCATCTAATTCCCTTCTTTCATTCATAAACATATCATTTTCATGGTCTAGCAAATATTGTTCTAAAGGATCACTAGGAGGTACGACAAAAGAAGCAAGACCAATAATTTCATCCTTACCAGGTAAATCTTCTTCATGGTGTTATCTACTAAATTTAGAAAAATTAAATTCATGAGCCATATCATCTAAACCGACAGTAACAACATCCCTTTTGCAATCTATGGTAGCATTAACAGTATTTAAGAAGGGTCTACCGAATATAACGGGACAAAAACTATCTTGTGGGGAACCAAGAACAAGAAAATCAGCAGGATATTTAGTTTTCCCACACACGACTTCAACATCTCTAACAATTCCCATTGGTGAAATAGTATCTCTATTAGCAAGTTTAATTGTGACATCAATATCTTCTAACTCAGCGGCTGCAAAGTCATGCATAATTTCTTTGTATAAGTCAATAGGTATTGCACTAGCACTAGCACCCATATCACACAAGCCATGATAACAATGATCTCCTATTTTAACAGAAATAACAGGCTTGCCTACCACCGGTCTAGGTTTATCTGTATCACGGGGTTTAGCAATTCTAGCAGTTTCATTACATAAATAAATAACATGCCTATCTATATTATCAGACAAGAGATCTTTAACAATAGCAATATTAGGCTCAACTTTAACTTGCTCAGGAGGTGTATATGTTTTAATATTGCTTTTACGAACCACTGTTGAAGCTTTAGCATGATCCTTTATCCTAACAGGGAAATGTGGTTTCTCAACATAAGAAGTAGGAACAATAGGATCATTATAAGTGATAGTCTTTTCTTCAACTTTAATAGGTGCAGCTACTTTTACTTCTATGGGAGGATGATATTTAAACCACTTCTCCTTGGGGAGATCAACATAGGCAGCAAAAGATTCACAGAAAGAAGCTACTATCTCAGAGTCAAGTCCATATTTAGTGCTAAATTTATGAAAAATATCGGTATCCATAAAAGATTTAACACAATCAAAACTAGGTGTCATACCTGACTCCTTACCATTGTCGAGGTCCCAATCTTCAGAGTTGCGTTTAATTCTTTCCAATAAATCCCATTTGAATTCAATAGTCTTCATCATAAAAGAGCCAGCACAAGAAGTATCAAGCGTGGTGCAATTGTTACCAGAAAGCCGAGCATAAAAAAATTGAATAATCATTTCTCTCGAGAACTCATGATTGGGGCATGAACATAACATTGATTTAAGCCTCCCCCAAGCTTGAGCGATGCTTTCTCCTTCACGAGGCCAAAAATTATATATATAATTGCGATCACGATGAACAAGATGCATAGGATAAAACTTTTGATGAAATTCCAATTTCAATCATTTGTAATTCCAAGACCCCATATCATCACATAGCCTATACCATGTCGATGCATCTCCCTTCAAAGATAAAGGGAAGACCTTCTTCTTAACAACATCTCCTGGTACACCTGCAAGCTTAAATAATCCACAAACTTCATCCATATATATTAGATGCTCATCATGATGTTTTGTTCCATCTCCTAAAAAGGGATTAGCTAGCAGTTTTTCTATCATACCCGAAGGAATTTCAAAGTAGACAGTTTCATTTTCAGTAGGTTCAGTAGGTTGAGGAGCAACTCTTTGCTCTACTGGTCGGGGTGAGGATACCCCGAACAAGCCCCTCAGAGGATTAATTTCCATAGTAACAAGTGACAGTAAATTTCAGCACACTATATAAATTTTTCCTTACCAAATTCCACCTACCAAAGGCGCTTCACTCCCCGGCAATGGCGCCAGAAAAGAGTCTTGATGGCCCACAAGTATACGGGATCTATCGTAGTCCTTTCGATAAGTAAGAGTGTCGAACCCAACGAGGAGCAGAAGGAAATGATAAGCGGTTTCCAGCAAGGTATTCTCTGCAAGTACTAAAACAAGTGGTAACAGATAGTTTTGTGATAGGATAATTTGTAACGAGCAACAAGTAACAAAAGTAAATAAAGTGCAGCAAGGTGGCCCAATCCTTTTGTAGCAAAGGAAAAGCCTGGACAAACTCTTATATGATGTAAAGCGCTCCCGAGGACACATGGGAATATCGTCAAGCTAGTTTTCATCACGCTCATATGATTTGCGTTCGGTACGTTGATAATTTGGTATGTGGGTGTACCGGTGCTTGGGTGCTTCCCTTACTTGGACAAGCATCCAACTTATGATTAACCTCTATTGCAAGAATCCGCAAATACAACAAAAGTATTAAGGTAAACCTAACCATAGCATTAAACATATGGATCCAAATCAGCCCCTTACGAAGCAACGCATAAACTAGGGTTTAAGCTTCTGTCACTCTAGCAACCCATCATCTACTTATTACTCCCCAATGCCTTCCTCTAGGCCCAAATAATGGTGAAGTGTCATGTAGTCGACGTTCAAATAACACCACTAGAGGAGAGACAACATACATCTCATCAAAATATCGAACGAATACCAAATTCACATGACTACTAATAGCAAGACTTATCCCATGTCCTCAGGAACAAAAGTAACTACTCACAAAGCATAAACACATTCATAATCAGAGGGTTATTAATGTGTATATAGGATCTGAACATATGATCTTCCACCAATTAAACCAACTAGCATCAACTACAAGGAGTAATTAACACTACTAGCAACCTACTAGCACCGATCCCGGACTTGGAGACAAGAATTGGATACAAGAGATGAACTAGGGTTTTGAGATGAGATGGTGTTGATGAAGATGTTGATGGAGATTGCCCTCTTCCGATGAGAGGAGCATTGGTGATGACGATGGCGATGATTTCCCCCTCCGGGAGGGAAGTTTCCCTGGCAGAACAGCCCCGCCAGAACCCTAGATTGGCTCCGCCAAGGTTCCGCCTCGTGGCGGCGGAGTTTCGTCCGAGAAGATGGCTTATGATTATTTTCCCATTGAAAGAGTCCATATAGTAGAAGACGGTCACTGGAGGGCCACCAGGGGGCCCACGAGGTAGGGCGGCGCGCCCCCCACCCTCGTGGGCAGGGTGTGGCTCCCCTGGTGAAGTTCTTGCGCTCAATGTTGTTTATATATTTGGAAAACATCATCCGTGAAGTTTCAGGACTTTTGGAGCTGTGCAGAATAGGTCTCTAATATTTGCTCCTTTTCCAGCCAGAATCCCAGCTGCCGGCATTCTCCCTCTTTATGTAAACCTTGTAAAATAAGAGAGAATAGGCATAAGTATTGTAACATAATGTGTAATAATAGCCCATAATGCAATAAATATTGATTTAAAAGCATGATGCAAAATGGACGTATCACAAAACACATATCATGTGGTGAATAAAAATATAGCCTCAAGTAAAGTTATCGATAGACGAAGACGAAAGAGGGGATGCCTTCCGGGGCATCCCCAAGCTTAGGCATAAGATTTTGTGATGGGTACTTGGTATGTCTTGACTTGAGCGGAGATCTCCCCGACAACGGCGCCAGAAATGGCTAGTTGATGGGAGATCAAATCTTGACTTGACCTGGTGCAAATCTCCCCGGCAGCGGCACCAGAAATCCTTCTTGCTACCTCTTGAGCATGCGTTGGTTTTCCCTTGAAGAGGAAAGGGTGATGCAGCAAAGTAGCGTAAGTATTTCCCTCATTTTTTGAGAACCAAGGTATCAATCCAGTAGGAGACTACACGCAAGTCGCCTAGTACCTGCACAAAAAAATAAGAACCTGCAACCAACGCGATAAAGGGGTTGTCAATCCCTTCACGACCACTTGCAAAAGTGAGATCTGATAAAGATAATAAGATAAATATTCTTGGTATTTTTGTATAGATTGGAAAGTAAAGATTGCAAAATAAATAGTAAACTAGAATTATAGATTGGAAACTTATATGATATAAAGTAGACCCAGGGGCCATAGGTTTCACTAGTGGCTTCTCTCAAGATAGCATATATTACGGTGGATGAACAAATTACTGCCGAGCAATGGATAGAAAAGCACATAGTTATGAGAATATCTAGGCATGATCATAAACATAGGCATCATGTCCGTGTCAAGTAGACTAAAATGATTCTACATCTACTACTATTACTCCACACATCGACCGCTATCCAGCATGCATCTAGAGTATTAAGTTCATAAGAACAGAGTAATGCATTAGGCAAGATGACATGATGTAGAGGGATAAACTCAAGCAATATGATATAAACCCCATCTTTTTATCCTCGATGGCACTAGTACAATACGTGCCTTGCTGCCCCTACTGTCACTGGGAAAGGACACCGCAAGATTGAACCCAAAGCTAAGCACTTCTACCATTGCAAGAAAGATCAATCCAGTAGGCCAAACCAAACTGATAATTCAAAGAGACTTGCAAAGATATCAAATCATGCATATAAGAATTCAGAGAAGAATCAAATAATGTTCACAGATAATCTTGATCATAAACCCACAATTCAT
>NW_025227715.1:0-2079 GCF_018294505.1 Triticum aestivum | reverse complement strand
CTCGTGCCCGCGTTGGCCTGCCTCTCCGCCCAGCGCCGCCGCACGCCATCGCCAGCGCCGACCCGCTCCGGTGACCGCGCCCTCAACTCCGGCACAGCGCCCGCAGTCGCCATCGCCACCTCGCCGCCCGGCGCTCCGGCGAGCTCCTCCGCCGGCCTCCTCCGTCCGGCGACCACTCCTTCCTCTCCCCCGAGCTCCGGCGTCGTCCCCAGTGAACAGTGACTCCGGCCGGTGAACCTCGGTTTCCGCATCGCTATAGTGCCCGATCTGGATCCAGATCCAGATTCAAATTGGTTGACCTAATTTTTTCCCTAATCTCAGTATTTTTAGCATTTTTCGCATGTCATAACTTTGCATCCGTGGCTCCGTTTCGGGCATGTAGCATATTGAAATGTTCGTCTCGACGAGTAATTCATTTCATCTTATTGCATCATGTTCATTTGAGCTCATCTTGATGCCCTAAATGCTGTTGGAAGAGTGCTAGTTTCTGTTAGTTTCAGATTCTTATCAGTAATTGGACATTTGTCATTTTTGCCATGATTGATGTGTGCCTCCTATGAAGTTGAGCTCTACATGTGTTTTGAAGTATGCCATGCCATCTTTACAGGGGTGTATGCCATGTATTTTTGTGATCTCTATGCTGACTAGCATAAGCATGCAAAGTAGCCCTCTCAATGTTGCTGATTTCAGGGACTTAGAAAAATTCTAAGTCATTGCCCTGTTTATATTTTTATGCCATGTATTCATGTTGCTACCGAGTGATCCGTGCCTCTTTTGAGCATGATCAGTATGGATGTTTTGTAGATATTGTGGTGCTCTATCCATCCATGTCTTTGTTTGCAATTATGGAGCACCCTATCTTGAGTCAATCGAGCTCTACTTTTGCTATAAAATGTTCCTGGCAGAATGTTTACGTGTTAAGCATTTTTGCCGAGCTTGTTGTAGTTGATCCATGCATGCTATGTTTTTGTTCTTGCCATGTTTAGCTTGTATGCCATGTCTACTTGCTGGGTGTATACTTAGTTTGTCATGCAATGCCTTGTGGTGAGTGCATCGAGCTCGTAAACATGCCTAATTAATGTCTGTTTTGCCATGTTCCAGTTTTCTGCTAAGTCTGAATCTGTTTACGATAATTGCTATGTTCACATGGTTGCCATTGTGTTTTCTGATCCCTTTTGGCTTATGGTCAGTAAGGGACTTTTGTTGTATGCTTTGAGCAGATTCATGCCATGCCTTGCTTTGCCATGATATGTTCCTGTAGCATGTTGTTACCTTGCTCTAAACATTGCTTCCTGATGTTAAGTTCCTGACATGCTGTTTATTTCACTAAGTCTGTAACCTGATATCTTTTGCTCTTTTTCCATGCTTGTTTGAACCTGCTATTGAGTGAATTAGCCATAGCTTAGTGTTCATCTTTTTTGAAGCATCTTGAGTGGATCCCTTCCATGTATTTTATTGCTATGTTAGAGTGCTGTAGCATGTTGTTCTTGATGCATTTAGGTGGCCTCGTGCTGTTAATCGCAGATCGGTGCCATATTTGTTTTGCTTGTCATTTCCAAACCGTGCATCCGATTCCGGTGATCTTTATATCGATTTCGAACGAAATCAACTCATCTTTCCAGTGGAACTCTTGGTTTTCCGTGTTGAGGCTAGGTTCAATCATTGCTTTTCGAAGCATGCATATGCATCGCATATCGCATCCCGCATATCTTACCATGTTTTGCATCATGTTGCTTGTGCATTGCACATGGTTGGTTGTGTCTCCCTTTGCTTGTGTTCTTGCTTTGGGTAGAGCCGGGAGATGAGTACGTGATCGAGGAGCCCGCTGAGTACATTTACGAGGATCAAGCTAACGTCAACTCGGAGAACTTGCAGGCAAGATGACCATACCCACGAAATCACTTCTATCTTTGCTTGCTAGATGCTCGCTCTTTTGCTATGCCTATGCTACGATACCTACCACTTGCTTATCATGCCTCCCATATTGCCATGTCAATCCTCTAACCAACCTTGTCCTAGCAAACCGTTGTTTGGCTATGTTACCGCTTTGCTCAGCCCCTCTTATAGCGTTGCTAGTTG
>NW_025227714.1:0-3082 GCF_018294505.1 Triticum aestivum | reverse complement strand
GGTGCATTGATGGTAAAATAGAGGTGGGTGAAGAATAACTATTCCTCACCCAGGATGACGAATAGCGCGACCCTATATATATATTTACATTAATGTTGTCAAGTTGTGGTTTAGCAATAGGCATAATTTCCTATCAAGTTACTTGATTTTGTTTTATGAAAATATGACTTGGTCATATGTGTTTACATTAATGTTGTCAAGTCGTGGTTTAGCAATAGGCATAATTTCCTATATATCAAGTTATTTCTTTTGAATATATCGTTGTTTTAGCTTGAAAATTTCTATGTGCAGTGAAATTGTATCTAACACTTATATCTAAAGGATAACTGTAAAATATGTTAGATAACTCTTGGTCTAAATTGGGACTTTGCATCATTTGGCATCTAAGGGGGTTTTAAAGGGTTTGAATTGGTACTTCAGTGGTTCATAAAACCAAATTTTGTTGACAAAGACAAACATTTTCAAACACTTCAGGTTTGAAATATGACTTGTGGCATTTGGCATCCTAATTGGTTGCTAAAACCTAATTTTATCAACACAAACAAATATTTTCAAAGCACTCGTGCTTTTAAATAGGACTATGTGCCATTTGGTGCAACGGGCGTTAAATTTGTTATCATATGTGCTTGCCCACAACTAAACCAATTAAACCATGCATTTTCTTTCCAATGTGCACATGAATTCAACAATCTCTGTGTCATTTGACATAACGGGTCCATTAGTTAAGCAAAAAATTGGGCGTGCATCCTTGCTTGTGCGAGCGGGGTTTCAAACCCACACCGATGCAATGTATATGACTCGCTTGGACCAGCTCAGCTAAGACGGTGTGTTCAACATGGGTGCGGTGTGTCGCGTTAAGTGTTGTACCGACACTAGGGCGGCCCAAAGCCAGCGCCTAACGCGCTTAACGGGCCAGCCCAGCGCCCGTCGTCCACGTCTCCTATCCCCCAACCCCACACGAAACGCCCAGTACTTTAGTACCACCTCGCAGCGCGAGGGGTCCGTCGACCGACTTAAATAGTCAGGCGAGCCCCGAAACGTCGAGCTCCTCTAACAAAACGTGATGTCCTACAGACGTCCCCTGTGGACATGTCTCTGCGTTGCCCAGTTAGAAAGGTCATCCCTTGTCGCCTGTTTAGGCATGATACCGAATGGGACTAGTAGGGCCCGACAACTCGGGTGGGCTGTTTTTACACAAATTATAACTTTCTGCTAGCTTGGCGGGCATTTTTTTCATATAGAGATTTCAAATGAGAATTGGACGGTACCTGCGGCCATTTTCTATTTTTTTTTCCAAAAAAAGTCAAATGGACAAATTTGAACATAATCCATGTTTTAGGATTTTCTACAAAGATTGGAATGAAATTTGAACTAAAACTTGTTTAAAACTACCAATCTACTCGTCGTCACTTGCACCGTCCAGCATGACGAAGTCAAGCTTGCCGTCATCGTCGTCGCCCGGGCAATTGCTGATACGTCTCTGTCATATCTATAATTTTTGATTGTTTCATGCCAGTATTATACAACTTTCATTTACTTTTGGCAATTTTTCATACTATTTTTAGGACTAACATATTGACCCAGTTCCCAATGTTGGTTCCTGTTTGTTGCATGTTTTTTGTTTCGCAAAAAATCCATATCAAACGGAGTCCAAACGGGATAAAAACTGACGGAGATTTTTTTGGAATATATGTGATTTTTGGGAAGAAGAATCAACGCAAGACGATGCCCGAGGGGGCCACGAGGCAGGGGTCGCCCTGGGCCCTCGTGCCCACCCCGTAAGGCGGTTGGTGCCCTTCTTTGGCCGCAAGAAAGCTAATATCCGGATAAAAATCATGTCCAAAATTCATCCCAATCGGAGTTACGGATCTCCGGGAATTTAAGAAATGGTGAAAAGACAGAATATGAAACGAAGAAACAGAGAGAGATAGAGAGACAGATCCAATCTCGGAGGGGCTCTCGCCCCTCCCATGCCATGGAGGCCATGGACCAGAGGGGAAACCCTTCTCCCATCTAGGCGAAGGTCAAGGAAGTGAAGGAAATATGCCCTAGAGGCAATAATAAAGTTATTATTTATTTCCTTATTTCATGATAAATGTTTATTATTCATGCTAGAATTGTATTAACTGGAAACATAATACATGTGTGAATACATAGACAAACATAGTGTCACTAGTATGCCTCTACTTGACTAGCTCGTAATCAAATATGGTTAAGTTTCCTAACCATAGACATGAGTTGTCATTTGATTAACGGGATCACATAATTGGGAGAATAATGTGATTGACTTGACCCATTCCGTTAGCTTAGCACTTGATCGTTTAGCTTGTTGCTATTGCTTTCTTCATGACTTATACATGTTCCTGTGACTATGAGATTATGCAACTCCCGTTTACCGGAGCAACACTCTGTGTGCTACCAAACGTCACAACGTAACTGGGTGATTATAAAGGTGCTCTACAGGTGTCTCCAAAGGTACTTGTTGGGTTGGCGTATTTCAAGATTAGGATTTCTCACTCCGATTGCCGAGAGGTATCTCTGGGCCCACTCGATAATACACATCACTCAAGCCTTGCAAGCATTGTAAATAATGAGTTAGTTGCGGGATGATGTATTACGGAACGAGTAAAGAGACCTGCCGGTAACGAGATTGAACTAGGTATTGACATACCGACGATCGAATCTCGGGCAAGTAACATACCGATGACAAAGTGAACAACGTATGTTGTTATGCGGTTTGACCGATAAAGATCTTCGTAGAATATGTAGGAGCCAATATGAGCATCCAGGTTCCGCTATTAGTTATTGACTGGAGACGTGTCTCGGTCATGTCTACATAGTTCTCGAACCCGTAGGGTCCGCATGCTTAAAGTTCGATGATGGTTATATTATGAGTTTATGTGTTTTGGTGTACCTAAGGTAGTTCGGAGTCCCAGATGTGATCACGGACATGACGAGGAGTCTCGAAATGGTCGAGACATGAAGATTGATATATTGGACGACTATATTCAGACACCGGAATGGTTCCGGGGGTTATCGGGTATATACCGGAGTACCAGGGGGTTACCGGAACCCCCCCCCC
>NW_025227713.1:0-3535 GCF_018294505.1 Triticum aestivum | reverse complement strand
AGGTGTCTCCAAAGGTACTTGTTGGGTTGGCGTATTTCAAGATTAGGATTTGTCACTCCGATTGTCGGAGAGGTATCTCTGGGCCCACTTGGTAATACACATCACTCAAGCCTTGCAAGCATTGTAACTAATGAGTTAGTTGCGGGATGATGTATTACAGAACGAGTAAAGAGACCTACCGGTAATGAGATTGAACTAGGTATTGAGATACCGACGATCGAATCTCGGGCAAGTAACATACCGATGACAAAGGGAACAACGTATGTTGTTATGCGGTTTGACCGATAAAGATCTTCGTAGAATATGTAAGAGCCAATATGAGCATCCAGGTTCCGCTATTGGTTCTTGACCGGAGACGTGTCTCGGTCATGTCTACATAGTTCTCGAACCCGTAGGATCCGCACACTTAAAGTTCGATGACGGTTATATTATGAGTTTATGGCTTTTGATGTACCGAAGGTAGTTCGGAGTCCCGGATATGATCACGGACATGACGAGGAGTCTCGAAATGGTCGAGACAAGAAGATTGATATATTGGATGACTATATTCGGACACCGGAATGTTTCCGGGGGTTATCGGATATATACCGGAGTACCGGGGGGTTACCGGAACCCCCCCGGGGGTTATTGGGCCTCATGGGCCCAAGTGGTGGAAGAGGAGAGGCGGCAGGAGGTGGCACGCGGCCCCCTTTCCCCAATCCGAATTGCGAAAGGGAAGGGGGCGGCGGCCCCCCTTCTCCTTCCTTCTCTCCACCTCCTCCGTTCCCCTTCTCCTAGTTGGAATAGGAAAGGGGGGCAAAACCTACTTGGAGTAGGATTGCCCCCCCTTGGGCGCGCCTCCTCCCCTTGGTCGGCCCCCTCCTCCTCCCCCCTTTATATACGGAGGGGGGCACCCCATAGACACAACAAGTTGATCATTGATTCCTTAGCCATGTGCGGTGCCCCCCTCCACCATAATCCACCTCGATCATATCGTAGTGGTGCTTAGGAGAAGCCCTGCGTCGGTAGCAACATCATCACCGTCATCACGCCGTCGTGCTGACAGAACTTTCCCGCGAAGCTCTGCTGGATCGGAGTTCGCGGGACATCATCGAGCTGAACGTGTGCTGAACTCGGAGGTACCGTACGTTCGGTACTTGGATTGGTCGGATCGTGAAGACGTATGACTACATCAACCACGTTGTGCTAACGCTTCTGCTTTCGGTCTACGAGGGTACATGGACACATTCCCCCCTCTCATTGCTATGCGTCACCATGATCCTGTGTGTGCGTAGGAATTTTTTTTAATTACTACGTTCCCCAATAGGAAGAAGAAGAAGAAGAAGAAGGGGGGCTCTCTTCCCCTCTCTTCCGGTGGCGCCGGAATGTCGTCGGGGCCATCATCATCACCGCAATCTACACCAACAACTTCACCGCCATCATCACCAACTCTTCCTCCCTCTATGTAGTGGTGTAACCCCTCTTTTACCCATTGTAATATCTACTTAAACATGGTGCTCAACGCTATATATTATTTTCCGAATGATGTATGGCTATCCTATGATGTTTGATTAGATCCGTTTTGTCCTATGGGTTAATTGATGATCATGATTGGTTTGAGTTGCATGTTTTATTATTGGTGTTGTCCTATGGTGCTCTCCGTGTCGCGCAAGCGTGAGGGATCCCCGCTGTAGGGTTTGCAATATGTTCATGATTTGCTTGTGGTGGGTGGCGTGAGTGATAGAAACACTTACCCGAGTAAGTAGGTTGTTTGCGTATGGGAATAAAGAGGACTTGATGCCTTATAATGCTATGGTTGGGTTTTACCTTAATGATCTTTAGTGGTTGGGGATGCCTGCTAGAGGTCCAATCATAAGTGCATATGATCTAAGAAGAGAAAGTATGTTAGCTTACGCCTCTCCCTCAAATAAAATTGCAATAGTGATTACCGGTCTAGATATCGATTGCCTAGGGACAAATAACTTTCTCGTGACAAAAAGCTCTCCACTAAAACTAATTTAGTTGTTTCTTTATCTAAACAGCCTTACTTTTTATTTACGCGCTCTTTATTATCTTGCAAACCTATCCAACAACACCTACAAAGTACTTCTAGTTTCATACTTGTTCTAGGTAAAGTGAACATTAAGCGTGGGTAGAGTTGTATCGGTGGTCGATAGAACTTGAGGGAATATTTGTTCTACCTTTAGCTCCTCATTGGGTTCGACACTATTACTTATCGAAAGAGGCCACAATTGATCCCCTATGCTTGTGGGTTATCAAGACCTTTTTTTGGCGCCGTTGCCGGGGAGTTATAGCATGGGGTGAATATTCTCGTGTGTGCTTGTTTGCTTTATCAGTATGTAATTTTTATTTGCTGTTATAAGTTGTTCTCTATCTTTAGTTATGGATATGGAACACGAAATACCCCAAAAAAAATAGGTTTACTTGCTACTCATGGAGATGGGGAACCTCCTAAAACCCTCGATGCTCATTATGTGAAAGATATTATGTACTACTTTGATAATCCTAAGAAAACCCCATTCAACTTTATAATGGGAGTAACGTTGGATCAACATGAATACTTTACTGATTATCGCTTGACTCAAAGAGGGAAACTATTATGGGATCAAATTTATATGTTACATTGGTATGCTCGACAACTATGCTTGAGATATGATTATACTTGTTGCTCTAGGATGAAGGCTCCACACCTTCCCTTTTTATTTGAATTTAATGATGATGAAACCTTGGCTACTTATGCTAATGGTATATATGATTATTATGATGTGGAACAAATAGAAGAATTTGTTGCTTTTATGGGTGCTTATGAAATTGAATCTTTGTTTAAAGAGTTTGAAGATTTTGATGATTCAGTTTATAGACCTGAAAATTTAGCTATCCTTAAATATTGCTATGAGAATTATAAATACAATTATGATATTGATGAATTTATTAAGAAAGTCTCCGCTGTCCGAGAAGAGACTAATATTTTGCAGGAGTCTATGGAAGAAGAAATTGATGAAACTGTGAGCTCATTGATGAAAAAGATGATGAGGAGAGCGAAGAACAAAAGGAGGAACAATGGATTAGCTACCCGTTCCCACCTTCTAATGAGAGTAACTCTTCAACTCATACATTGTTTAATTTCCCTTCATGCTTACCGAAGGATGATTGCTATGATGATTGTTATGATCCCATTGATTCTTTTGAAATATCCCTTTTTGATGATGCTTGCTATGCTTGTGGCCAAGATGCCAATATAAATTGTGCTTATGGAGATGAACTTGCTATAGTTCCTTATGTTAAACGTTAAATTGTTGCTATTGCACCCACGCATGATAATCCTATTATCTATTTGAATTCTCCCGACTACACTATATCGGAGAAGTTTGCCCTTATTAAGGATTATATTGATGGGTTGCGTTTTACTACTACACATGATGATTTTGATAGATATAATATGCATGTGCTTGCTGCTCCTACTTTCAATCATTATGAGAGAGGAACTACTTCTCCGCCTCTCCATGTTTCCAATATGATAAAATTGCAAGAAACT
>NW_025227712.1:0-5419 GCF_018294505.1 Triticum aestivum | reverse complement strand
GGAACTCGGTAAACACACTGCAAAAAGTATTACATCGAATAGATCTCCAAGAACATCGAGGAGAACTTTGTATTTATAACCAAAGAGAGAGAAGAAGCCATCTAGCTAATAGCTATGGACCCGAAGGTTTGTGGTAAACTACTCACACATCATCGGAGAGGCTATGGTGTTGATGTAGAAGCCCTCCGTGATCGAATCCCCCTCCAGCAGATCGCCGGAAAAGGTCTCCAGATGGGAACTCATGGGTACAGAAGGTTGTGGCGGTGGAAAAGTGGTTTCGTGGCTCCCCTGTATGTTTTCAGGGTATAAGAGGATATATAGGCGAAAGAAGTATGTCGATGGAGCTACGAGGGGCCCAAGAGGATGGGGGGCGCGCCGCCCTACCTCGTGGCCGCCTCGTTGCTTCCTTGAACTCCACTCCAAGTCTCCTGGATTGCGCTTGTTCCAAAAAAGATCCTCGCGGAAGTTTCATTCTGTTTGGATTCCGTTTGATACTCCTTTTCTGCGAAACATTGAAATAGGCAAAAAACAGCAATTTGCACTGGGCCTTCGGTTAATAGGTTAGTCCCAAAAATAATATAAAAGTGAATATTAAATCCCATTAAACATCCAAAACAGGTAATATAATAGCACCGAACTATCAAAAATTATAGATACGTTGGAGACGTATCAACGATGTATGTTGGAAGTAATTCCAAGGTTGATAAGATCACCATCACACACTCCCTTTACCTTCGGGATTACTGTTGAACCTAAAATAAATGTTATTTGGTGTTTGCGTTGAGCATAAATATGATTGGATCATGTTTATTACAATATGGTTATTCATTTAAGTCAAAGAATAATTGTTGTTCTATTTACATAAATAAAACCTTCTATGGGCATACACTCAATATAAATGGTTTATTGAATCTCGATCGTAGTGATACACATATTCATAATATTGAAGCAAAAAGATGCAACGTTAATAATGATAGTGCAACTGATATGTGGCACTGCTGTTTAGGTCATATTGGTGTAAAGCGCATGAAGAAACTCCATGCCGATGGACTTTTGGAATCACTTGATTATGAATCACTTGTTGCTTGCGAACCATGCATCATGGGAAAGATGACTAAGACCACGTTCTTCGGAACAATGGAGCGAGCAACAGACTTGTTGGAAATAATACATACTGATGTGTGCGGTCCAATGAGTGTTGAGACTCGCGGCGGGTATCATTATTTTCTGACCTTCACAGATGATTTGAGCAGATATGGGTATATCTACTTGATGAAACATAAGTCTGAAACATTTGAAAAGTTCAAAGAATTTCAGAGTGAAGTGGAAAATCATCGTAACAAGAAAATAAAGTTTCTACGATCTAATTGCGGGAGGTGAACCATAGCCTCATAATCCAAATAAGCAGGAGGCAACTCAATATCATCTTCACGTATGGCTATACCAAGAAAATTAGCTATGCGGGTTGCATAAATTCCACCAAAGAAATCTCCATTAAATCTATTAAGATGCAACCTACGTGCAACAATGGCTCCCAAATTAGATTTATCTCCTAACACAGCACTCGTAAGAATACTGAGGTCAGGGACACACATGTGACATGCCTCATCTTTACCATTAATGCATCTACCTATGAAGAGAGCAAAATAATGTATAGCAGGAAAGTGAATGCTCCCTATGGTAGCTTGTGTTATATCTCTAGATTCCCCCACAGTTATACTAGCAAGAAAATCTCTAAATTCAGATTTGCGAGGTTCCCTGACACTACCCCATTGTGGAAGTTTGCAAGAAGTGGTAAAATCCTTAAGTCCATAGTGTAAGAATTTTCATAAAGATCAAACAGGACAGTTGGAGAATTACATGAAGATGAAAATTCAAACCTCCTCACAAAGGAACTAGTGAGATAGTGATACTGGCGGCACTTTTCTTCCTCGAAGCTCACAAGATCAGTGTTACGCAAATATGCGTTAAATTCTTCCTTAATTCCCGCTCGATCCATAAAGTTTTCCGAAGGCCATTCACAAGGACGCACTGGAGCGTCTTTTGGTGGTTCTTCATCAGCATCACGCATTGCAAGCCTGGGTCCTTGCTTCCTTGTAGAACCACCTTGGTATATTTTCCTAAGCATATTTCTTCCTCTAAAAAATTTCTGAAATTTTTAGTAACTTCAAACAAAAGTGAACCAAGCTCAACAAAATTGATAGCAACAACTCCTACAAGTGCCTAGAGCCTATATCATGCATTAGAACTACTTTTGACCATATAGATTTGACATGCAAGCTCAAGAACATGGTCACCTAGGCAGCACAAATTTGCAATGAATAAAGAACTAGAACAAAAACTAATTGGACCAATGGAGGAGTCACATACCAAGGAACAATCTCCCCAAGCAGTTTTGTGAGAGGTTCTTTGAGCAAGGAGATTGAAAATCGCAGCAAAATGAGCTAGAACTCGTGCTTGAGCTAGATATTCATGTTTGTGGGAGGAAGAACAAGTGTGTGGGTGCAGGAATAAGTGGAGGAGGGCCACCGTGGGCCCACGAGGCAGGGGGCACGCCTAGGGGGGTAGGGCGCACCCTCCACCCTCGTGGCCAGATGGATACCCCTCCTGCTGTGTTCTCAATGCCAAATATTCACAAATATTCCAGAAAAAATCATATTTAAATTTCAGGGCATTTGGAGAACTTTATTTATGGGGTATTTTTATATTGCATGGATAATTCAGATAACAGACAGAAAAATACTATTTTTATTTTATTTAATATAAATAACAGAAAGTAAGAGGAGGGTACAGAAGGTTGTGCCTTCTAGTTTCATCCGTCTAACAAGGTTGATCAAGTCTTCTTAACGAACTCATTCCGAATAACATGGAACCGGAGAAATTTCGAATAACACTATGTTACCTCAACGGGGATATGCACATTCCCAATAATAAGAATATCATATTTTTTCTTAACAGTAGGAAGAGGAAATTCAAAACCTCCAAATATAATCGATGGAATTTTTCCAATAGAGTTGATACTATGAACTTGAGGTTGTTTTCTCAGAAAGTGTACCGTATGCTCATTACCATTAACATGAAAAGTGACATTGCCTTTTGCAATCAATAACAGCCCCTGCAGTATTCAAAAAGGTTCTTCCAAGAATAATAGACATACTATCGTCCTCGAGAATATCAAGAATAACAAAGTCCTTTAAAATAGTAACATTTGCAACTACAACAGGCACATCCTCACAAATACCGACAGGTATAGCAGTTGATTTATCAGCCATTTGCAATGATATTTCAGTAGGTGTCAACTTATTCAAATCAAGTCTACGATATAAAGAGAGAGGCATAACACTAACACCAGCTCCAAGATCACATAAAGCAGTTTTAACATAGTTTCTTTTAATGGAGCATGGTATAGTGGGTACTCCTGGATCTCCAAGTTTCATTGGTATTCCACCCTGAAAAGTATAATTAGCAAGCATGGTGGAAATTTCAGCTTACGGTATCTTTCTCTTATTTGTAAAAATTTCTTTCATATACTTAGCATAAGGATTCATTTTAAGCATATCAGTTACTCGCATACGCAAAAAAGATAGGTCTAATCATTT
This sequence comes from Triticum aestivum, assembly GCF_018294505.1. Taxonomy (NCBI): domain Eukaryota; kingdom Viridiplantae; phylum Streptophyta; class Magnoliopsida; order Poales; family Poaceae; genus Triticum; species Triticum aestivum. The sequence goes on along the minus strand of NW_025227712.1, from coordinate 1,820 downwards.
CAGCAAAGCGCTCAAAATCCTCATCATCCTTTTTCTTGGATGGTTTGGGAGGAAAAGGCATGGGTTTCTAAACCCATGGTTCTCTTCCTTTACCGTGTTTCCTAGCAACAAAGTCTTTCTTATCATAGCATTGATTCTTTGATTGTGGGTTATCAAGATCAACAACAGGTTCAATTTCTATATCATTATCATTACTAGGTTGAGCGTCAACATTAACATTATCGGTAGTTTCATGTTCATTACCAGATTGTGTTTCAGCATCAGAAATAGAAATATCATTTGGATTTCAGGTGTTTCATCAATAGGTTCACTAGAACCATGCAAAGTCCTATCATCTTTCTTTTTCTTCCTTTTAGAAGGACTAGGTGCATCTATATTATTTCTCTGAGAATCTTGCTCAATTTTCTTAGGATGGCCTTCAGGATACAAAGTTTCCTGAGTCATTTTACCACATCTAGTCATAACTCTAACAGCATTATCATTATCCTTGCTATTCAATTCATTGTGTAAATCATTTTAAGCCTTAAGTACTTGTTCTACTTGAGTGGTAACCATAGAAGCATGTTTACTAATAAGTTTAAGTTCACCTTTGACATTAGCCATATAATCACCCAAGTGTTCAAGCATATTTGAATTGTATTTCAATTGTCTACCAAAATAAGCATTGAAGTCTTCTTGCTTAACCATAAGTTCATCAAACTCATCTAAGCATGGGCTAGCAAACTTAGTAAATGGGATTTCAGCTTTATCATATCTATAGAGATAATTTACCTTTACTACCCGTGTGGGGTTATCAAAACCATGAGTTTCTTCAATAGGTGAAGGATTAAGATCATATGTTTCTTCAACAGGCTGTAAATTAAGACCATGTATTTCTTCAATAGGAGGTAAATTCTTAACATCTTCAGCTTTAATACCCTTTTCTTTCAAAGATTTCTTTGCCTCTTGCATATCTTCAGGACTGAGAAATAGAACACCTCTCTTCTTCGGAGTTGGTTTAGGAATAGGCTCAGGAAGTGTCCAATTATTTTCATTTGTCAACATATTATTCAATAGAATTTCAGCTTCATCCGATGTTCTTTCCCTGAAAACAGAACCAGCACAACTATCCAGGTAATCTCCGGAAGCATCGGTTAGTCCATTATAAAAGATATCAAGTATTTCATTTTTCTTAAGAGGATGATCAGGCAAAGCATTAAGTAACTTGAGAAGCCTCCCCCAAGCTTGTGGGAGACTCTCTTCTTCAATTTGCACAAAATTATATATATCCCTTAAGGCAGCTTGTTTCTTACGAGCTGGGAAATATTTAGCAGAGAAGTAATAAATCATATCCTGGGGACTACGCACACAACCAGGATCCAGAGAATTAGACCATATCTTAGCATCACCCTTTAATGAGAACGGAAATATTTTAAGGATATAAAAGTAATGAGTTCTCTCATCATTAATGAACAGGGTGGCTATATCATTTAATTTAGTAAGATGTGCCACAACAGTTTCAGATTCATAGCCATGAAAAGGATCAGATTCAACCAAAGTAATTATATCAGGATCAACAAAGAATTCATAATCCTTATCAGTAACACATATAGGTGAAGTAGCAAAAGCAGGGTTAGGTTTCATTCTAGCATTAAGAGATTGCTGCTTCCATTTAGCTAATAACCTCTTGAGCTCGTATCTATCTTTGCAAGCTAAAATAGCTAGAGCAGCTTCTTTTTCAAAAACATAACCCTCAGGAATAACAGGTGATTCATATTTATTAGGGGAAGAGTCTTCATCATCACTTTCATCAATGTTATCAGTTTCAGTAATTTCATTCT
>NW_025227711.1:0-6958 GCF_018294505.1 Triticum aestivum | reverse complement strand
ATCAAACAAGCATTTTTGCATTTGTTTTGCATTGAATCGTTTCACAAGCTTGACTAGTGCTGTTTTTCTACTTTTACAAAAACCGCATCGTAATGTTAAACGTGCATTTGCACGTACATAAGTAATAGTAGTACTCCCTCCGTCTAGGTGTATAAGTCTTCCCTCCTTCTTGGTCAAGGTGCACAACCGAAGATGACTTATTGACATGGACGGAGGGAGTAGCACAGTCTGCAAGCATATATCGAGAGAGACGTGTAGTGCGATAGTATATAGTAAAGTTTGTGCTATATGCACGTACTTGCAAAATGCGTACGAATACACAAGGTTTCCAAACTTTCCCTTTTACATACTTAATTAAGGACGCTAAAAATTCCTGAACGTTCGGGATTTATCATTTGCGTCCCAAAACTAATGAGATCGCCTTACGTAACAAAAATTATACTCCTCCGAAAAGCCACAACACTCGCAGGAGCGCTTGCGGCGCGCCACGAGTGCCCTGGTGCGCAGCCGTTTCCCAGCACGCCAACACAACGCCTCTTCCTCAGCCTCACAACTCGTGAGGTGCTGATTGGCGGCTTGCCGTCAGGCGAGCGCGATCTCACCGGTGTGGTGATCCGGCGCCAACAGGTACTCCTCCTCGCTAGAAGCGTGCACCCGGTCCACGTACCGCCAAGCGTAGATGAGGTGCTTGGGCCCGACTGCACTCAGGGCATCGGCACAGGCGTCCTCCGCCACCCTCACGGCCCTCGCATGAGCCTTCTACCAAAGAGCCAATTGCCCGACTCTCTCGGACGCGACATAGGCCTCCCAGGCAGCTTGTTCCGTGGTGCGCTTCTCTTCCCCGGCCTTCTTCTCCGCCTCTATTTTGGCGCGCTCTGCTGGAGGCAAAGCCTCCCACAAGGCGACATCCATTTCTTTCCAAAGCTCCTCAAGGCTGGCGGGGCTCGGCGGGCGGCACGGCGGCGCGGTGTTCTCCTTGTAGCGGGGAGCCGACGCGTCCTCCGGCACGCATGCTGGCGAGATTGGGAACGCCGATGCGTCCACCTTGACGTGTCACGGCGAGGAGCGGAACACCGACGCGTCCTCCTCGACTAGTGGCGGTGAGGAACGGAACGGCGACGCGTCGCATCGTGGCGAGGAGCTGAACGCCGACGCGTCCTCCACGACTAGTGGCGGCGAGGAACGGAATGGCAACACATCGCGTAGCGGCGAGGAGCAGAACACCGACGCATCCTCCTCGACTAGTGGCGGCGAGGAACGGAACAGGGACGTGTGACCGTCCGCGTGGTGCAACGAGGGGCTCCTAGGGCTTGGGAGGGGCGATGCTATGGTGGTCGACGTGAGTGGGAGGGGGAGGAGATAGCGATGAACGTGAACGTGAGGGGGAGGCGATAGCGATGTCGTGGGAGGCGCAGTATTTATAGCGAGCAATGGCACACCTACGTAAGATATGGACTAAGCTGCCCTGACTTAACTGCCGGTCCAGTTGCATCACTGACATGTGGGCCAGACCCCTGTTGGGCCCATATGTCAGTGACCGAATGCACCTGCAGTTAAGTAACAGCTATGTGGGCATATTTGTTGGAGTAAATTACGGGGGAGCGAAGGGGTGTAAATATTGCTGGTCACAATGGATTGGACGAGCGTGGGGGGAGGAGAGTCATGCATGCAGATTTTTTGACACGGGGTGGAGTGGTGGGACCGCCGGAGGGAGAAGGAGAGTTTGGCAGGCATATTGTTTCCACACATGGAGAGGAAAAGATTTGGAGACGAACGGGCTTCCTGCAGGTATGGGGAACGGTGCATAATAAGTCATCTTGCATGCCGGGCTAGGTATAGTCTCAAGTCATTAAAAACAAACACGCCCCACACATGTTCATATTTCAAGGTGCACTAAATTATTGCATGCGATGATTAAGGCTGGACATAATGGTGGTATCTTAGCTGGTATCATGCACACAGGAATAGCAAACATGCTGATGTGGCAAAGAATTAAAGAAGAGAGGGGGGTTAGAGTAACTAGTGTTCATGCATGCATTGGTAAACACATTTTTTGTGGAGAATGATAGCACTAGTTGAGTACTTTTGCAGACTTCAAAAACTATTCCACAATGTGTCAACATTCACAATGTTAAATCAATATTTTTACACTCATTATAAAACATAGTTCTTATACTCATTATAATCAGTACTCCCTCCGTCTAGGTGAGCAAGTCATCTTAGATTGTGCACTATAACCAAGGAGGGGAAAACAAGAGATCTTAATGTTTATTTGCTAATTAATAGCATTGCATGCAATGAACTAACCATTGCATGTCGTGTTTGGTAGTCTCAAGTCATTAAAAGCATGCACACCCACATCTCCTATTGGTTGATATGTCAAGAAACAAGAAACGAGGTAATTCTAGTATAAATTTGGTCGTGGGATTTCATTGATGCCTGTCAAAGCGTTGACAGGTCTGCTATGCGTGACCTGAAGATTAAAGCGTTGAGCATCTCGAAGTTGATCAACAATCTTCAATTGTCAAAGATTAGCAGTTCGGCCAATAAGGTGGCACACTTAAGCGCTAAGTATAGCTTTGACAATAGATTAGATGGTATTCTTGTAAATAATGTACCACCCTGTGTGGTGAATATTGTATCGAATGAGTGTACTGGTGTGGCTGGTTAATTAATATAAGGTGGTGTTCAAAAAAAGTATAAATTTGATCAAACACTTTGCAAATGGTTGACGGGAGTAAAAAAGACCAGAGGGAGTATCATGCATGCGGAGTAGGCAAAAAAATTGCTTGTCTAAAAAAAGGCAAAAAATTGCTCATTTATAGCCGGTCGAAGTCTCAAAGGGCGCGACCGCGCGAGGGAGGCGAAGGTCGTGGGAGGCGCAACGTTTGACAGAATTAAGTGAAGTTACATCCACGCGCCGGCATGGCGTGTGAACAGGCAGAAGCTATACCGTCAGGCCTATGATATGGGTCTAGTAGATATGACATCTAGTGGGTCCCGCATAGTTCTCGAGAACTCTTTGGGGGCTTGCAGCCGTTTATCCACTGGGCAAGCCAGCAACCCCACGCCGTTCGCATGCCCTACTCGTCCCCATCTTCTACCTTACAACAGTTCGCTCCCAGTCGTCCCGTCCTTTCACATTAGTTCGCTCCCAGTTTTTTTGCGGGGTACAACAGTTCAACTTCTCCTAACCCTCCTCCAAAATCCATGGCATCCCAAATCTCCATGGTCGCTGCTGAGTACCAGGTTAGAGCCATCACCGGCGATCAGTTCATTGTCATCTACACACGTGGATCTGAGACGGTGAAAGCATGGCTTGCTCGCTTCCTACGCATGTTCAACAGTTCAACGGATGAGTGGGTTGCTGGGCTAGATGTTGAGTAAACCAAAGTCCTGGGACGAGAGAAGGATCTAAAGTACGAAGAGGAAGAAGCCCGCCGTGATCCAGGTTTGCGTACATAACGTTTGCTTGGTCTACCACATATGCCATGCCGACGTTGAGTGCCAGGATTTTAAGAACTTCCTCAAGGACAAAAGAGTGAAATTCGTTACTGTAGGCTTTAAGAACGACAGTGACATCCTGCATCGGATAGGTCTCATTGTAGGCCAGCCCTTCGATCTCCAGAAGGCAAGCCTGGTGTCCTCCTTTCAACCTTCATTGCTGACCCTCGCAGCAGCCATGATTGATCCTTCGTACGCTAAACTGAAGAAACCTCATCACGAGTTTCATCATGCATGGGAGTATAAGACATTAGATGAAGATCACATCCTGTACGCAGCAATGGATGCCTACCTTTGTTTAAATATCTACAAGGGTTGGATGAAGAAGCAGAGCCCAGTGTCCGGTTCAAGCAAAGAAGCGTCGGTGAAGAGGAAGAGGAAGAGGGACGAGGACGAAGTCGAGGACGTGGACTCGGACTCCAAGTAGGTGGCAGTGCCGTCGCTCATGATGGTTCTACTGCAGTGTCAAGCGGACTAGTTGCTTATTAGTTTATTTTCAAGGGTGTGTTGTGCTGAGGCCCCAACAGAACTATGTTTATGTTCTTTCTCGTTATTTGAACTCTTTAGTATGTACAGTAGTACTAGTACTACGTCTTACTACTGTTCTTCTTGCAGTTGGTAATACTGCTCGTATCTTCGTGTTCCTATAGTACTTAATACGTTCATACTAGTAGTATAATTTGGGTCAGTTGATTTGTGAAAGAAGTTTGACGGAGCGAAGGAAGAAGATGGCAGAATAGGTGGAAGAAGCCCTTCTAGCCATCCATGTTGCATCAAACGGCTCACATGAGTTGACTGACCCAAATTGCTCCTTCAGATTGTAGGATCCACGTGGCATTCAAGGTCTCGAAGGTAGTTTCCGCGTCCGCACCCAGTTTGCGGGCTCGACGCGCGCGCGACCGGCTTCCGCCGTGACAGCCACCATGCGCGCCTCCTCCACGCGGGCGGAGACGACAATGACACACTAATTCCTCCTCGCCGGCGTGCTGGAGCACGCGCTCATCCTCCTCTTCGTAAGCTGTGTGCATAGACGCGGCTCCACCAGCTGCTCGCGTGCTTGGCAGCGCGGCGGCATCGCGAGGAGGGACTGCAGATGACGTGAGTGGGCGAGCCTTCGGCTTCATGGCACAGGGATGGCAGCGACACGGCGGTGATGGGCGAGAAATTGTTGGCCGGAGCAGGCGGGCACCGGCATGCGCAACGGTGGCGGCGGCATATTGATGAGTGCGCGTGTGGGAGCTTACTTTAGTTTTATATATAAGGTTGGTCAAACTTAAAAGAAAACCATACTAGTACACGTAAACATTAGACTTAGGCAGCGCTTTTATTAGTTACTAGCTTATGTTCTTGCCCATTGTGACCAGCCTTAGTACCACGACCACGAGACGGAATCTTGTGCAAGCATGTGAACCGCGGCCGCGCGGTCGATCGAACGGTGCATCACCGTGTCGCGCTCGAAGGAGATCCATTGAACCTTTTTCTGTGTGTGAAAACAATCCTCGAATATTACTCAACTTGTTTTCCTGTGAAAGTTCTTGACGCCGCAATATTTCCATATATTTGAATTTAGCTCCAGTTCGTGTTTATTTGGATTTGGACGTTTTAGGTGCGCCCTAGTTTTTTAATACTAATTTTGTGTGTGTGACTGAGAGAGAACGTGTGTATGTGTCCATATGTGTGTTGTGGCGGAAGGGCAATGTGGAGACGATGTGCGTGTGATACAGATATAAAGAGGTGTGAATGTGCAAATGATCGTGCATGAGTGAGACATAGACAGATGCCGATACGTTGTGTATACATGAGAGAATGGTCTTCTAGTTTACTTGTGTGTGTGTGAGAGAGAGAGAGGGGGGGAGAGAGATAGAGAGAGGAGCATCCGTAACACAACAACTATCTCTCTCGATTCGTCCGTCCCTTGCACGGTCGCATGCAACACATGCATCAACGCGCACATTTTGACACCCTCACCCGGCCCCTGCCCACCTCAAGGCCCGCACAATCTCTTCGTGAATACCCATTTCTCTCCTTAGGTTTGTTTTCTCTCAATACCTCACACACACACACATAGAGACACACGCAGCACAACACACACACTCCCCCGAGCACACAATTCACCTCCATCCAAGGTTATACGGCGACCACTCTCGCTTGTGCTTCTTTGCACCCCCAACATGCACAACACCTCAATCTTCAAAGAGGGCAACGAGCAGATCGAAGATGGCGACCACACCGCGCTAGAGAACGCGGGGTCATTTGGAAGGAGGGTGATGTGACGACGACTGACTGACTCCTCCCCCACCCTCTCTCTCTCTTGCACAAAATTACCAATCCCTCTCTCCCCCGCACAAAATTGTCAATCCCTCAACCCACGAGATCCTTCCCCTCTCGTCCATGTTTTTCCTGCTCTCTCATCAAACATGTTGTCTCTTCTCCTTCCAGGTATACAGAATCCAGATGCACACGCATCTCATGTATATTACATGTATGCATCTTTCTCACAGACCTAACTTCTTCCTCTCTCTTTCTCTCTCTATCTCTCTCTCTGTCTCGTTAGGTTTGTCTCCTACTCTCTTGTCCACATACATACAATCTTTCCCGCCCTATCTGCTCCATCTTCAAAAGCTCTCTCTGCACGTTTCAATCACACATTGGGATATGTCAAAATGTTGCTTCTATAATGGCTGACGTAGAGTTATGGTTGTTCTTATTGCATCCTACAAAGTAATAACTATGAAATGCATTTCGATTCTCATTTGACTGGGATTATGTGAGTTTGAGCATGTTGTGAAGTACTATAGACCTTGTATACATCTTGGGATTCGACAATGATTGTAACTATTGAATTGTATATACCATTACATTTGAAGTCAATAGCCTAATATATTTATTTCACAATTTCAACAAATGATTAGTTCACTACAAACTAAGAAAATTAATGTGTACTCCCTCCATTTTTATTTAAGTCCGCGTATAAGCATTGGTCAAAGTCAAGTTTTGTAAACTCTCAGAAAGCTTATAACAAAAAATATTAACATATACAATAACAAATAAATACCATTAGATTCATTATTGAATGTACTTTCACATCATACATATTTGTTATGGTAAATGTTTATATTTTTCTATAAACTTGGTCAAACTTTAGGAAGTTTGAATTCGGTCAAACCTAATATGCAAAGTTTACTACTACTACTACTACTCGCTAGTTGCTTAGCCGAATCACTCAACACGCCACACGGGGAGTCCAGTGTCACAAAATTTTGAGGTCGGCGGGAAAATCTCCTGCGACCCTGATTCGAGCAGTGGGAAGTTACCATCATAGCCTTCGGAACAGGCCTACGGATGACGCTTGGTAGGGGGCTGTTTTCGTAACTTCAGGTTCACCCTACCCAGCCAACCCCACCCCGCCACCCAGAGTAGGACACCTGAATACTCCCCGATTTCTATCCCCCCC
>NW_025227710.1:0-9526 GCF_018294505.1 Triticum aestivum | reverse complement strand
CCCGGCAGTGGCTTCTCGTTTGCCGGTGAAATGTCTTGACAGTAGGACCAAGTCTGATTCCAGTCTTTTGGATGACTCGGCAAGACTATGAAGGGGAAGACATCGCCCTGTCGACGCTGAATTGAGATGCCTCCAAGCTCCAAGCTAAGGCCGTTGGTGCACTCGTTCTGCCGGTTCAGATAAAAGTATTCTCTAAACAGCTCCACGGTCGGCTCTTCTTGAAGATACACTTCATAGAGCACTTGGAAGTTACAGATGTTAGAAATGGATTTGGGCCCGATATCTTGAAGGTGGAGTTTGAAAAACTGGAGGACCTCTTTGAAGAACTTTGAGCCAGGCGGTGAGAAGCCACGGTTCATATGGTCAGTAAAAACAATCACTTCCCAGCCCTTGGATTGGGCTGTTCTTCGTCCGGATTAGGGGCACGGTAAGACATGACGTCTTTTCCTGGCAAATATCCTATGGTGAAGAACTCCTTCAGACGTTCCTCAGTTACGATTGAGGGAACCCAGTTACAGATGGTTGGTGCTTTGGACGGCATGATGTTCAAAAACGAACTGAAAAGAAAGGCAACATGCCGGTTCAATTCAATGGTAAAATTAGCAGTTCAATGATGATAATACAGGGAAGTAACGGCGGCTTAGTTAAGGGCTAATGCCATATAAGGAAAAGTAAGCCGGCACAGTAAGCCGCCATGACTACATATATTTGAGAAAAGCAAATTCAGCTAAGTGTTGAGACAAACAAATTTCCTAAACTGCTTGGTATTATTCCAGATCAAATGGCTATTCAAAAATGGGAAAAATTCTAGACCTAAAAAGTTTAGCGCAAATAAGTCTGTGAGTTCTAATGAGATCTTTGAACCAGAGAAAGGGATCTGTGGGCATCAAGAGTAGGCACAAAAACACTACCGCACAAGCATATATATCTTTTTGATCAAGAAGAGGCCTGCGGAGGAAGAACTATGAAGAACTGCGATGAACTATGAAGAACACGAAGAAGTCTGGAAACCCTAATGCGGATCTGAGAAGTGAAAGGGAGAACACTTACAACCACGGATCTTCTGCGGAGGACGCCGCCGTTCTCTGGACCGATTCAGGTTGATGCAGCGGCCAAGGTCGACGGAGATGGAGGAGAAGCGCGACGGCGGTGAGGCTCGAGCAGCAGGAGGGTTGCGAGAGGAATAAGACGGAGAGAGAGAAGAATGAGGAAGGCTGATGCGTGCCTATTTATAAGGAAAAATGTGAACAGACGGGCGCAAAAATCGAGGGGGGCTGAATAATGGTTATTCAACTACACAGACGCCTTGATTCTCAGAAGACATTAAAGATGAAGATCCGTTGGGAGATGACGTCATAAAAGTTTTTTGCGTTTTCAAGAGATGACGTCATGGCGGGTTACAAAAACTTCTGCGAGGATAAGAAGATGGATTTTGTCTAAGTGTTGAAGATTGACAAAGAACGAAGTTCAAAGTCAACCTGGGGCCTAATGTTGGGGATATAGCTATCAGTTATGACCCACCCAGGAGGGGCCGGGTCCGCCCCAATGGCGGGTTACACAAGAATCCCAGTAAACATTAAGATGATAGTTTATTAAATCTTATAGAAGGCCCAAGGGCCTAGAGGTGGCTTAAGGCCCAATATTATAAACTGCGTATGTAAGGAAAGACTTGTAAACAAAGGCATGTAAAGGAAGTCACCGAGCCGGACACGATTATGAGCCGGCCGGGACTCTGTAGGCCACTAGGCGTCAACCCGTGTATATAAGGGGACGACCCGGTGGCGGCTTAGGGCAAGAAACAAGAGATCGATAACCAAGCCGACGAGTTAAGCCTCTTGGTGATCGAAACCCTACCAATGCCAACTCAACTAGACGTAGGCCTTCACCTTCATCGTAAGGGGCCGAACTAGTATAAAACCTCTCGTGTCCTTTGTCTCGATTAACCCCTTTAAGCTTCCTAGTTGCGATGGCCCTACGACTAAGTCCTTTCGCTAGGACATCTGCCATGACAATTCCATGACAGTCATCTTTATTTTAAACCCCCGGGCCAGTGCTTCTCTAAGTGTCGGTCCAACCTGGGCGATGTCCGGCGCCCCCTGGGCAACCAGGGTTTATGCCAACCCGATGTCTTGCCCATCCGGTGTGCCCTGAGAATGAGATACGTGCGACTCCTATCGGGATTTGTCGGCACATCGGGTGGCTTTGCTGGACTTGTTTTACCATTGTTGATATGTCTTGTAACCGGTATTCCAAGTCCAATCGGGTCTTCCTAGTAGAAGGATTATCCTTTGTTGACCGTGAGAGCTTGTGATGGGCTAAGTTGGGACACCCCTGCAGGGTTTTGAACCTTCGAAAGCCCTTCCCGCGGTTATGGGCAGATGGAATTTGTTAATAGCCGGTTATAGAAAACCTGACACTTAACTTAACTAAAAGGCATCAACCGCGTGTGTAGCCATGATGGTCTCTTTTCGGCAGAGTCTGGGAAGAGAACATAGTCTCGTGTTATGCTTGAACGTAAGTAGTTTCAGGGTCACTTCTTGATCATGATAGCTTATCGACCGTGCTTTGCTTCTCTTCTCGCTCTTATTTGCGTATGTTAGCCACCATAAATGCTAGTGCTTGCTGCAGCTCCACCTCACTACCTTTTCCTACCCATAAGCTTAAATAGTCTTGATCGCGAGGGTGTGAGATTGTTGAGTCCCCGTGACTCACAGATTACTTCCAAAACCAATTTGCGGGTGCCGATGATACCAATGTAGGTGACGCAACTGAGCTCAAGTGGGAGCTCGATGAAGATCGTGTTCGTTGTGTTATTTTGTTTCCAGTTGATCAATAGTGGAGCCTAGTCGGGGCAATCGGGGATCTAGCATTAGGGGTTGTCTTTCTTTATTTGGTTCCGTAGTCGGATCTTGATTGTATTCTGGATGATGTAATGCTATATTTATGTATTGTGTGAAGTGGCGATTGTAAGTCAACTCTTTATCCCTTTCATATTCAGTACATGGGATGTGTAAAGATTACCCCTCTTGCGACATGCCTACTATGCGGTTATGCCTCTAAGTCATGCCCCGACACGTGGGAGATATAGCCGCATCACGGGTGTCACAAGTTGGTAATCAGAGCCTTACCCGACTTAGGAGCCCCCCGCTTGATCGAATCGTTGGCGTTGTTGAGTCTAGAAAAATGTTTTGGGTCTTATAGGATTATATATATCAGAGAGTAGGATTCTTTTTACTCCTCAGTCCGTTCGTCGCTCTGGTGAGGCCTCCTGACGTAGAGTTTTGACTCTTCTCTCCTCAAATTTCACAAAAAAAAATTAGGATCACACGGGTATCTTGGAATCGTTTCAATGGTTTTGTGACGAGAACATTGTTCTTGGTGCCTCCTGACATTTAGGGGTTGTGGCAGTGTCCCGGGGAGTTGAGCTCCGAGGTGTTGTCGTCACAATTTCATCATTGCAGTTCTGGAATACCTGAGTTCACCGACATCAAAAATCTCATTTATGCAGTTGTTGGTGAGATAACCTTGACGCCACCCAGTACTGGGGCGGGAGTTCGGGAGTATTGCCATAACTCATATAACGGATGCTTTTCGAAGGTTGAGGTAAATGATTTCCGAATGTTTCTTGGTTATGTGTTGAAGGATGGATATAGCTCGATGTAGGATTTGCTAGTTTTGGGTGAGATATTATGCTTCCCCTGTATCCCCAACACCTGATTGCATAATCAGAAAGTTTTGGGAGTTTATATGTGGGAATTCAAGTATATCGTAGGAATTCTTTCCAATAGACACATGATACGATATGGGATCTATCATATGTTTGTTCCGGCTTATTTTGCAAGCCAATACTTTGTTTTGTTTTTTTCAGTTGTGGTATTCGAGTTGCTTCGAAGTCAAGTGTTTATTCCATACCTTTCCTAAGTGGTGTTCTCATATTTCTATGTGAATACTTATCCTTCATGATAATCAAGATTGTCATGTCAATCCTTTTCAACCGGTGTGCTTCTCTTCAAATGGATCCGATCTTTTCAGAATTCGCAAGATCACCTCTCAGTTTTCCCAACGTTGTTTGTTTCATTCGTCCCAAGTTGCCTTTGTTTGCCTACCCTCCCACCCTTGTTTCTTCAAGGACTCGGATTTCTTAATCAAGTATCCATCTTATGGATGTGAAGCCTCTCCATTCTTTTCCGTCAACATTCTTATCCGGTGATTATCAGGAAGATACTAACGGAGCTTTAAGTTCATCATTCTTCGTTTCTTTTTCCTTCTCTGGTGGATTGAATTCAAGCTTTTGTGTTGATCATATCCTTTTCCTTGTTTCAAATGCTTTTCCCATGACCGGTGCACCTCATAAGCATTCCACGCTCGCTATTCTATTCTTCCGGAGTGCTCAAGATATCTCGAAGATTCGTGTTTCCACTCTGCTTTCGTTCAAACTCTTTCGAGGATGTTATCTCATTCAAGCCTTTTAATTCAACCGGTGCAATCTCTCTTTTCAAGCAATCGTTCAACGGTATATCTTTTGAGTGGGCCCTAACCCACATGTCTTTTTCCAGGATCTTACCTGACTCTTCTAATTTTACTAGAGCTATTCTCAAATCTTTCAAAGTTTGACGTAAGAATGAGTTATCATCAGTCAAATGCCTTTCTCCAAGATCTTTCAATTCTTTTCATCGTTGGTTCAACCATTCTATTTTTCATTCCGGAGTATCTCAACAATTCATGGTGGTGTTTCTCATCGTAATTCTCGGATTTGAAGACCGAAGAAGATTTTTCTCTCAATCTTGCTCCCTTCTCTTCAAGATTCATGGTTCTAGCTTGATGCCATCCTCTCATAATTGTTTTCGGTTGTGAGGATTCTTTTCACCTATCCGGAGCAATTCATGAGTCTCTTCAGTTTGATTCTCCGGAGCCCATCATCTCAGAATTATTCATTCTCAGCGTGTAGCTATCGTTCTCCAAATCTTACCGGTGAATCGTTCAAATATCCTCTAATCAGTTCATGATCTCTTTGTTCTCATGTATCTAAATCCCCTCAAGTATCTTCATCATTTCCCAAATTCTTCCCGTTAAATTGTGCCTTCGCTACTTTCATTTTCAACTCTTACGGTGGTTTGGTCAAGATTTCTCTTCCTTTGTTTTCATATCAATTTATTCATTGTTTTCAATCCCACCGGTGGCTTCATCAAGACCGTATTCAAGTCTGCGCTATATCTCTCATCAATCCTTTTCAACGAGAATAAGTAGTATGCCAAATCCGTTTCTTGTCATCAATCTAAATTGGTGAAGGATAAGCATAATGTAATTCTTATTCTTGTTTCATCATGTATATTCAACTCCTTATTCCGGAGGCTAATCAAATTCTCGTTTTCAATTGTTCATCTTTCTTTTCTCGAGTTCCAAGTTTTCTCGGTTATATCATTTCAAAGCTTCATCTAATCATTGCAAGGCCTCAATCTTATTCTTTTCATCCTTCACTTCTTTTGATCATTATTTTATTACCGGAGTTCTTTATGGAGGCTCTACATGATGGTTCATAAAGGATTTAATTCCTTCTCGAAGTGTTCATCGAGATTCTTTTCAAAGGAGCTCAAGCATTCTTCATCTTGCAATCTGGAGTGCAATTCTTTATACCTTATCTTTTGAGGTGGTGTTATGTCATTCTGACAATTTCGCTTCATGTTTCATGATTCGCAAGTTGTCAAGTATGAGATAGTTTAAACCCATCAATTTCTTCGAGCATGAGCACTTCTCAATCCATCATTCTCTTTGCGGAATTATCTTGGGTTATATTTCACCTAAAGCCTTCCATTGGGAATGTTGCTCCTTGTGGTGTTTACCTATGATCCAAGTTTTTCTTATCACCTCGATGGAAGAAGCATGCTATCGTTTTTAGCTCTCAATCCAAGTTGTTGTTTTCCGTTAGTGGCAGAATTTCACCTCATAATTTTGAGATGTTGTCTATAAGCCCACACCAAGCTTATCCTTTTCGTTGTTGATAATCCAACAACTTCATTCTAGCATTTTTTGTAAGCGTGCTCTCTCAAGATCTTGTTTCCCTCCATTCAATCTATTCCATTCTTTCATTTGTTCCGGAGGCATTGTGATGTTGCTCTCTTCGACCAATCATCTTGTTTTTCCAAAGATCATTTTCTTTCCTTTGCTTATCTATTTAACCGGAGTGTTGTGCCCTCTGCTCAAGTTCTTTTCGCCTTATCAAGTCTTTCATCTTTTTTCAACCTGAGTGCTTGCATGTACTTATTGCCCATTGCAACCCTTTTTCTTATGTCTTTCAACCTACAAGGTTCTAGTAATGTTCCTTGTTCCTCTTTTCTAACGGAGTGTTTTCAACTTTGTTCATCTCCATTGTATTTTTGTTTCCAATTGTTTAACCTCTCAAGGTTCTTTGGGTTCACTCATTTGCCAAAGAAGCAACTTAGTTTTACCCCTTCCTTTTCCCTCCGGTGCCATCCTAGATCTCGGGACGAGATCCTCTCGTAGTGGTGGAGTGTTGTAACACCCCGGATGCAACTTCCCGTATTTGTACTCCGACTCTTGCATTTTCCGGAGCTGTGTTGTGAGTTTCCCTTCGTGGTTGGGTTTTGTCTTTGTTTTGCTTTTTTCCATGTCATGCATTTCATATCATGTCATCATGTGCATCGCATTTGCATACGTGTTCGTCTCATGCATCCGAGCATTTTCCCTGTTGTCCGTTTCGTGATCCGACACTCCTATGTCCTCCGGCGCCCCCTTTTGTCTCTTTTCGTGAGAGGGTGTTAAACATTCTCGGAATGGACCAAGATTTGCCAAGCAGCCTTGGCACACCACATGTAGACCTCCTGTCAAGTTTCGTGCCATTTGGAGTCCGTTTGATACTCCAACGGTTAACCGGGGAACCGTTAATGCCTCGTGTGTGTTGCAGCCCAACACCCCTTCAAAATGGCCCAATAACCCATCCAAACCCCCTCCATCCTCTCGGTTGTTTGATCACGATCACGTGGCCGAAAACCGCACCTCATTTGGACACTCTAACTCCCTCTACCTATAAATATGTGTCTCCCTCTGAAATTCGCGGTATAACCCTAGTCCTCCTCCTCCTCCGCGCGTCCGGGCGCGTCCTCGCCGCGCCGAACATGTCCAACCGCCGCCTCCACGTCGCCCAACCAATCCGAGGCCGCCACGTCAGCTCCAACCGCCCCCGCGCCCAACCCCGCGACGCCCCACTTCGCCGCCGGGCTCGCGGAGCCCATCTCCGGCCCACTCCGAGCCGCGGCGGGCAGATCCACCAGGATCCCGCCGCGCCTCCGTCGGACCCTGCCGCCTTCGCGCCATCGCCGGCGCCAACTCCGACGACTAGGCGCCCCATCCGCCCGCACCTCGCAGCTCCACTCGGCGCCCCTCGCTGCGGGCTCCGGTGCCATCTCCCGCCGCAACTGGCCCGTAGGCTGGCCGACGTGCTCTGCCGCCCTGGGGCCGGGACCCCCAGTCTCTGGCCACCTTTTCCCTCGAGCCCCATGGAGCGCCGTCGCCTGAAGCTCCCATGTCGACCCCGCCTCCTTTCGGATCCGGTCGAGTTGGACCCGGATCTGCCACATCTGCATCACCCGGCGTCGGCCCTCCGCGCGTGCCCGCTCGCCGGAGTACTAGCGCCGCCGGCCTCGTCCCCGGCCGGGAGGAGGACGACGCTCGCACGCCCAACCACCTCCCCTCCATCGCCTTGGTGGGCCTCACAGTCGGCCCAGCTCCTGCACAAGGCCCGGCCTGCCTCTGTTTAGCTATCTGACGATCGGACCTTTTTTTCACCAAGTCCCCAGATCCTCATGATATATGCCTCTGTTCATCATGCCATATCTCCATGCTCATAGCTCCGTCTTGCATGTATGATATATCAAAATGTTCATCATGATGTGCTCTTCATTTTGTTCCATTGTGTCATGCTTGTTTGAGTCCATCTTGATGCCTAAATGACTGTTGCAAGAGTGCTATAAAATGTTAGGTGTTGTTTCTTAGCAGATTATGAGCATTTGTCTTTTTTGCCATGATTATTGTGTGTTGCATATGGGCTTGATCTCTACATGTGTTTTGGTCTATGCCATGCCATCTTTACAGGGGTGTATGCCATGTATTTTTGTGATCAATGTGGTGACTAGCACATGCATGCAAAATAGCTCTCGTTTTATTGCTGATTCCAGAGACTTAGAATTTCACTAAGTCTTTGCTCTGCTGTTATTTTGATGCCATGTATTCATGTTTCTACAGAGATATCCATGCTTCTTCTGAGTATGTTCAGTAAGGATAATTTCGACATATGGTTGTGCTCTATCCATCCATGCCCCTGTTTGCATTTATGGAGTGTCCTAGCATGACTCAATCTTGCTCTACTTTTGCTATAAAATGTTCCTGGCAGATTGTTTACAAGTTAAACAATTTTGCCAAGGTTGTTGTAGTTGATCCATGCATGCTATGAGTTTATTCTTGCTTTGGTTAGATTCATGTACATGTCTTCTTGCTGGTAGTATGCTTAGCTTGTCATGCAATGCTTTGTGGTGAGTGAATCGAGCTCACAAACATGCCTTCATAATTTTGTTTATGCCATGTCCAGTTTTTCTGCTAAGTCTGAATCTATTACGAAACTTGCTATGTTTACATGGGTGTGATACGTCTCCGTCGTATCTACTTTTCCAAACACTTTTGCCCTTGTTTTGGACTCTAACTTGTATGCTTTGAATGGAACTAACCCGGACTAACGCTGTTTTTAGCAGAATTGCCATGATGTTGTTTTATGTGTAGAAAACAAAAGTTCTCGGAATGATCTGAAACTTCACGGAATATCTTACAATAAATAATAAAAAAATCCTCGCCAAAGATGAAGACCAGGGGCCCACACCCTTGCCACGAGGGTGGGCCCTCCCCTAGGGCGCGCCCCACTACCTCGTGGCCCCCCTGGAGACCCCCCGACTCCAACTCCAACTCTATATAACTGCTTTCGGGGAGATAAAATAGGAGAGAAGAAATCATCGCGTTTTACGATATGGAGCCACCGCCAAGCCCTAAAACCTCTCGGGAGGGCTGATCTGGAGTCAGTTCGGGGCTCCGGAGAGGGGGATCCGTCGCCATCGTCATCATCAACCATCCTCAATCACCAATTTCATGATGCTCACCGCCGTGCGTGAGTAATTCCATCGTAGGCTTGCTGGACGGTGATGGGTTGGATGAGATTTATCATGTAATCGAGTTAGTTTTATTAGGGTTTGATCCCTAGTATCCACTATGTTCTGAGATTGATGTTGCTATGACTTTGCTATGCTTAATGCTTGTCACTAGGGCCCGAGTGCCATGATTTTAGATCTGAACCTATTATGTTTTCATCAATATATGAGAGTTCTAGATCCTATCTTGCAAGTCTATAGTCACCTATTATGTGTTATGATCCGTTAACCACGAAGTGACAATAATCGGGATACTTACTGGTGATGACCGTAGTTTGAGGAGTTCATGTATTCACTATGTGCTAATGCTTTGTTCC
>NW_025227709.1:0-12465 GCF_018294505.1 Triticum aestivum | reverse complement strand
CCGGGGGCCATCATCATCACCACAATCTACACCAACACCTCTACCATCTTCACCAACATCTCCATCACCTTACCCCCTCTATCTACAGCGGTCCACTCTCCTGCAACACGCTGTACCCTCTACTTGAACATGGTGCTTTATGCTTCATATTATTATCCAATGATGTGTTGCCATCTTATGATGTCTGAGTAGATTTTCGTTGTCCTATCGGTGATTGGTGAACTTCTATGATTGATTTAATTTGCTTGTGGTTATGTTGCTGTCCTTTGGTGCCCATCATATGAGTGAGCACGTGGATCACACCATAGGGCTAGTTGTATGTTGATAGGACTATGTATTGGAGGGCAAGAGTGACAGAAACTTCAACGTAGCATAGAAATTGATGCATACGGGATTGAAGGGGGACCTATATATCTTAATGTTATGGTTGGGTTTTACCTTAATGAATGTTAGTAGTTGCAGATGCTTGCTAATAGTTCCAATCATAAGTTCATAGAATTCCAAGTCAGGGATGACATGCTAGCAGTGGCCTCTCCCACATAAAACTTGCTATCGGTCTAGTAAAGTAGTCAATTTCTTAGGGACAATTCCGCAACTCCTACCATACTTTTCCACACTCGCTATACTAACTTTATTGCTTCTTTATCTAAACAGCCCCTAGATTTTATTTACGTGCTCTTTATTACCTTGCAAACATATCCAAAAACACCTACAAAGTACTTCTAGTTTCATACTTGTTCTAGGTAAAGCGAACATTAAGCGTGCGTAGAGTTGTAACGGTGGTCGATAGAACTTGAGGGAATATTTGTTCTACCTTTAGCTCCTCATTGGGTTCGACACTCTTACTTATCGAAAGAGGCTACAATTGATCCCCTATACTTGTGGGTTATCTGCCCGCGACACTTCTCTGGTGTCCACGCGTGTTCAATGCCGTAGACCCATTGCTGGATGGGATGGGGCGGATATCCACCATTGCAATCATGATCATCATTCACATATTTTATGCCAAACATTATATGTAATTCTTCTTCTAGTATTTGAGCACAATTTTCCTTTCCATCTTACTCACGAAAGATATTAAATAGATGAAGCATATGAGGCAAACTCAATTCCATTTTTTATAGTTTTCTTTTATAGACTAAACTAGTGATAAAACAAGAAACTAAAAGACTCGATTGCAAGATCTAAAGATATACCTTCAAGAACTCACCTCCTCGGCAATGGCGGCAGAAACGAGCTTGATGTCTACTACACAACCTTCTTCTTGTAGACGTTGTTGGGCCTCCAAGTGCAGAGGTTTGTAGGACAGTAGCAAATTTCCCTCAAGTGGATGACCTAAGGTTTATCAATCCATAGGAGGCGTAGGATGAAGATGGTTTATCTCAAGCAACCCTACAACCAAATAACAAAGATTCTCTTGTGTCCCCAACACACCCAATACAATGGTAAATTGTATAGGTGCACTAGTTCGGCAAAGAGATGGTGATACAAGTGGTATATGGATAGTAGATATAGGTTTTTGTAATCTGAAAATATAAAAACAGCAAGGTAACTAATGATAAAAGTGAGCACAAACAGTATTGCAATGCATTGAAACAAGGCCTAGGGTTCATACTTTCACTAGTGCAAGTTCTCCCAACAATAATAACATAATTGGATCAGATAACTATCCCTCAACATGCAACAAAGAGTCACTCCAAAGTCACTAATAGCAGAGAACAAACGAAGAGATTATGGTAGGGTACGAAACCACCTCAAAGTTATTCTTTCCAATCAATCCGTTGGGCTATTCCTATATGTGTCACAAACAGCCCTAGAGTTCGTACTAGAATAACACCTTAAGACACAAATCAACCAAAACCCTAATGTCACCTAGACACTCCAATGTCACCTCAAGTATCCGTGGGTATGATTATACGATATGCATCACACAATCTCAGATTCATCTATTCAACCAACACATAGAACCTCAAAGAATGCCCCAAAGTTTCTACCGGAGAACCACGACGAAAATGTGTGCCAACCCCTATGCATAGGTTCATGGGCGGAACCCGCAAGTTGATCACCAAAACATACATCAAGTGAATCACATGGTATCCCATTGTCACCACAAATACGCACGACAAGACATACATCAAGTGTTCTCAAATCTTTAAAGACTCAATCCGATAAGATAACTTCAAAGGGGAAACTCAATCCATTACAAGAGAGTAGAGGGGGAGGAGAAACATAAGATCCAACTATAATAGCAAAGCTCGCGATACATCAAGATCGTGCCAAATCAAGAACACGAGAGAGAGAGATCAAACACATAGCTACTGGTACATACCCTTAGCCCCGAGGGAGAACTACTCCCTCCTCGTTATGGAGATCACCGGGATGATGAAGATGGCCATCGGAGAGGGATTCCCCCCTCCGGCAGGGTGCCGGAACGGGTCTAGATTGGCTTTTGGTGGCTACAAAGGCTTCTGGCGGCGGAACTCACGATCTATTGTGCTCTCCGATCGTTTTAGCGTATATGGAGATATATAGGCGGAAGAAATATGTCAGGGGGGCCACGAGGGGCCCATGAGGGCGGAGGGTGCGCCCAGGGGGGTGGGCGCGCCCCCAGCCTCGTGGCTTCCTCGTAGATCCCCTGACGTGCACTCCAAATCTTCTGGGCTTCTTCTGATCCAAAAATAAGTTCCGTGAAGTTTCAGGTCAATTGGACTCCGTTTGGTTTTCCTTTTCTGTGATATTCTAAAACAAGGTAAAAACAGAAACTGGCACTGGGCTCTGAGTTAATAGGTTAGTCCCAAAAATGATATAGAAGTGTATAATAAAGCCCATACACATCTAAAACAATAGATAATATAGCATGGAGCAATAAAAAATTATAGATACGTTGGAGACGTATCACGGGCTCATGTTCTACTACGGGATGGATTTTCATGATCTGGCCCCCAATTTTATCCTCAACATCTCGGCGTTTATCGTCGTGTGCGAGGCCTTCCTCCGCATTAGGCCCCACTTCGGCCTGTGCTGAAGACCTTCAATGTTAAACCGAAGGTGGTGGTCGGCCAGCAAGCAGAGTGCGGAGGCGCCATGATGGGCAAAATGCCTAACGTCACCTGGCTCGAAGGCTCCTATGTGGAGACCATAAAAGGGTGCCAATCGGGGTGGTTCTACATCACCGAGCCGCGCGACACCAACTGGGTGGCAGCCCCCGAATTTTGATCCGGAATCCCCACGCGGCTCACCTCCTGGAAAGAGAAGGGCCTATCCTGGGGTTCCCCGGTAGAGCTGACCGGACTCCAGACCTGCATCAAGAACATGATGAGAAAGAAAATCAAGCTCATCAACGTGGTCCAGGTCATGCTCTTCCGCCGGATCCTCCCGTGTCAACGACGGGTATTCAATTTGTGGGAGTTCGACCCGGCCAAGCACCAGACGTTGCGAGAGCTCTTCGACACGACGCACAAGGACGTCTAGAAGGTGCTGTTCAAGGGTGTCGAGGTACCTCCTCCCCTTACCGAGGACCGCGGACTCAGCGCAAAGCGCCATGCCAATCCGGTAAGTTTTTATATCTCACAGGATATTTATTGGCCCCAGTTTAATCATGTGCGGGATCTAAGCTTCCATGCCATTAACAGGACTGGGTAGAGACAGCGGAGCATATTATTTGCCCTGCCCCCCTGCCTGAAGATCCTGCAGATGCTCTCCTAATGGAGATGCTGGTTCCGGCGCCTTACGAGGTGCCGGTGAAGAAGGCCAAGAAGAAGGCCACGGGGACCCGAAAGGGTCTCCGTTGCAAGGTTATATCGGACTCATCGTCCGGTAACTCCGAAGCGCACTCCTCCCACGAAAACGAGGAGGAGGAAGAGGAAAGTTCTCTCCCCCCAGCCGAGGGAGATAAGAAAAGGAAGGCCGCCCCAACTGGGGAGGCCGAAGGGTCCAAGAAGGGAAGGACCCTCCTTCTGGACTGCTGCACGACGGCCGCCCACAGCGACGACGAGTGGTTACCCAGGGACAAGCCCCTGGTGAAGTCGTAAGTATCTGGATACCATAGTAATTCATGGTATGTTTTATTGCACTGCTTCTCCTTACGCCGAATATGATTATGCAGTCCATCCCGAGCCCGTATCGACGTATCTTCGTCGGACGGTTCTTTGGACTCGTTGGATATGAATAGCGATTCACTTCTGACCGCCTCCACCCTTGCCCTACGGACAACGTCGAGGTGTTGTCTCAAAAGGCACTGAGCCAAGGGGAGGTAGTCCTGGGGGCGCCTCGAGGCGACCTTCCGGATCGTGGGTGTAAAGGGAGCAAGACTCCCACGGGCTTCAAGTTCGGCCCCCAGCCAAACACTACGCCGGAACCTTCAGTGGTTCCGGACTCTGGCAGGTGACCCCTCGTTAAGAGGGGCAAGCCGCCCGTGCCGATGGCCTCTGTCCATCCAGAGGCACCGGAAAACTTGCTGGAAGCACTTCGCGGCGCTTCCATCGATGAAGAGCACTGCACTATCATGAGTGCGGTGATCGAGGAAGTTCAGTCCGCCAAAAACGGACTAACCGAAGCATGTGCCAGCCTCCTAACAGGCTTTCAGGTAAGAAATCAAAATATAGGAAAGTATTACCGCATAGACAGTAGCCCCTAATGCTCTGTTTTGCGTTCGTGAAGAAAGGTCGAATAGAGGATCAAATAATGACTGAGGAGTCTAATCAGAATATGTCTATGTGCATATGCAGGCTTCACTGCTGGCCGCTGCCACACGTACTGCGGAGATCGCTGCGCTGAAGCAGGACCTTGAGCGGTCCGAGAAAGAGCTCGGCCTTACCAAGAGGCAGCTCGAGGAGAGCAAAGGTAAGCAATACCTTGTCTATATATTAAAAAGGAATTTGGTTGTAAAATAATAGGATCATCATGAATTTGCCAGGGGCCATGACCGAGGTGGCGACCATGAAGACGGCGCTATCCTAGGCCGAAGACAAAGCGGCCAAGGAGCGCATTGAGCGGGAAAAGCAAGAAGCCCGGGTAGGCGAGGTGCAGCAAGAGCTCGAGGCTCTCGCCAAAAAACACGAGTCCTTGGAGCTTGACTCTAAGACGCGAGAGTCCGAGCTTGCGAAGGCGCTCGAAAGCGCGTAGAGCGCCAAGGCTGAAGCCTACAAGGCCCTCCAAGAGATTGATGCGGTGAAGAAGATAGCAGGGGGTAAGGCATTCATTATGCAAAGCAAGCATGTGAAGGAAACTTTCCTTTTACTTACCCGAGTTCGGAGCTCTCCAGAAGCGTTCACAGATCTTCCCCGCAGTGTGCTGGATGCCGCGGAGTTTTACCGAGCTGAGGAAGGGAGCTCGACGGAAAAGTTGTTCTGATCTCAGTATACTGGGACCGAACACCCAATGCCCTTGAGCGACCAGCTGAAGCAACTGGTCGAGCTTCACAAGGCGACCGAACATGCCATGAAGGGTATTATATTCCGGATGTGGCCTGGCAATCCCCTGCCTAGCAGCTACTTCGGTCTGGTGAGGCGGCTTGTGGATGCCTGCCCACGGCTTGAAGTCATAAAGAGGTCCGTCTGCATCGAGGGTGCAGGCAGGGCTTTTGCCCGGGCGAAGGTGCACTAGGCGAAGCTGGACACCGTAAGGCTGGTGAAGGAGGGGTCGCTGGAGGTCAAGGAGCATCGCTGCCCCGAAATGTATTATGACAGTGTCCTGAAGGGTTCCCGCCTTGTGGCGGAGGAATGTGCTAGAGATGTAATTTTTGAATGAACATGCTCATGTGTTCCTGTAATGTGAAACGAGTTCATTTGCGCTATGCAACGCTTTTTGAATTTAAAATATTACCTTCTGTGCGGCCGTTTATAAAATCTGAGAGTTGGCCAGTCGTCGGCTTCTGGCCCCATGTAACTAGTACTGGGGTGTTCGGGATAAACCTGAGTACTTTTTATCCCAATTTTGGGTCCTTCGAGGGTGGTGTTCAGCACAACGAACCAGGCAATCAGACTATAAGGCTTTATCACTCTCACTTAGCCATAGAAGTCTACAATTTTAAATTTTGGCGAAGCCCCTAGTATTCGGAAGGCCGAATTTGGGGCGCTATATACGCCTAAGTCGGGCAAGGATGACTCCTCGCCCGAAGCGGAAAAAGTCTTTAAGGACTTGATACCTCTCGAACAGCGACCAACTCTCGCCTTATTATGACAGTCAGTTTTCGGCTTTCTCTACTGAGGTGCTCATCCGGAAGAACCAGGACACAATCGTAGTAGTTCTCCCAACGCTCTTAGCCGATATAGCGGAACGTAAGGTACCAAAACATGGGAGCCGAGCAAACCCAACTATTGACCCAAGACATGATTCAGAGCTGATGCATATAATGTTATAAGTTCGGGGTGCTGCACTGTCGAAAGTGTTCGGACTTCTCACGCCGTATTATGGGGTAAACGAAAGCACCTGGCGTACTGGCCATACCAGAATGTACGGGTGCAAGTTGTCGTAAATGAACATGTAAGAAAAAAGGGATGGATAATGCAATAATAGACTAATGCTATGCATTGTTATTTAAATAATACGTCGAAGCATACTGATACAAGTAGTGCAATAAGCAAAAAATAGGACCATTTGACATGTCCTATCCAAGGGCAAGTTGCGCATGGGTAATAAAAAGCGGGTATATCGATTGTTATTAGAGACCACCTGGGGGTTCCCTTGTACGTCTTAGCTTCTTACCTCCTTGGTTGTTCCTTCCCGTAATGTGTCCGGCAATCATACTGCCGGAAAGGGCTTCCAGAGAGTAAGGTCCTGAAAGAGAAAAATGATAAAGGTATGCAGCCCCTAGGGCGGCTAAGCCGCATTGCGGGACGTGCCCTGATCGTGCCCCCGCCTACGCCCATGGTATTTTCAGTGCGTAATTATGTACGCGCGGCACGGATTTCGTCGCTTGACTGGGACTGGGATGGGGGCCAAATTGCTAGGCGAGCTCTGAACATGCCAAGTAATCATGTTGCAGGTTACTCCGGACTCGCTTGCCGGTGTCCGGGGGCTGTATCGTCGAATTGGCGGTTTGCCTTAAAAGTGTGCTTTGTGCTTCTGCTGCGAGGGCCGCAGTGTGCTCTTCCGTGCGGAGCGAGCACTCTGTGTTTCCATTGACTATTATGATCCCCTTAGGTCCTGGCATCTTGAGCTAGAGGTATGCATAATGCGGTACCGCATTGAATTTTGCAAATGCGGTTCGCCCAAGCAGTGCGTGATAGCCACTGCGGAATGAGACGATATTGAATACTAACTCCTCGTTTCGGAAGTCGTCTGGAGATCCGAAGACCACTGTATCCTAGGCCTCTACACCTGGGATTACGCCCTTAAAGGTGGTTTTGGTGGGTTTGATCCTCGAGGGATCTTACCCATTTTGCGCACTGTATCCTGATAGAGCAGGTTCAGACTGCTGTCGCCGTCCATAAGGACTCGAGTGAGGTGAAATTCGTCGATGATGGGGTCTAGGACCAATGCGACGGATCCGCCATGACAGATACTAGTGGGGTGGTCCCTGCGATCGAAGGTGATCGGACAAGAGGACCATGGGTTGAACTTTGGGGCGACGGGCTCCATCGCATAGACGTCCCTTAGTGCACGCTTCCGTTCCCTCTTGGGAATGTGGGTTGCGTATATCATGTTCACCGTCTTCACTTGTGGGGGGAACCTCTTCTGTCCTCCCGTGTTCGGCGGCCGGGGCTCCTCCTCATCATCACCATGCAGCCCCTTGTCCTTGTTTTCGGCATTCAACTTGCCGGCCTGCTTGAACACCCAACATTCTCTGTTGGTGTGATTGGCTGGCTTATCGGGGGTGCCGTGGATTTGACACGAGCGATCAAGTATGTGATCCAAACTGGACGGGCCCGGAGTACTTTTTTTGAATGGCCTTTTCCGCTGTGTTTGACACGAGAAAAACCTTATGGGCTCTCCGATAAGAAGGGAAGAGAAGGAGTATGGATTTCTCTCATGCGCCGGGGAAAAAGAAAAATGTGAGCGTGCCAGTGTACCGTAGTACACAAACAAAAGTGATACAGGAAACATGTATTTCATTTATCTCTTTGGATGAACAAAATTACAAGATCCCATAAAAAATGGTTGCGCTCCGTGTCCTACTAGCACGGCCTGCCTGACTATGGCGATGTGCGGTCTCCTGGTTCCCGGGGCCTCGAAAAGCTCCCGGTTAATTACTCCTGCGGGTTGCTCCGCGAGATACCTCCGATTAAGCCGTGTGGTCGTCTTCGTCGTCTTCGCTTCATGTTCTCCATACATGATGATGATGGTGTGTGTGTGTGGTGTGGGCGGCAGCAAAGCCCGTGTCCTCGTCGGTACACGTGCCGCTCAAAAAACATGGCTTTGTGCTGGCCATGTTCGCCCTCGCCGTCGCGCCTCGTCGATCTTGACAGCGTTGATGTAGTCGGTGTTGAAGTTGCATGGGTCCTGCTCTGCTCGGACTTCTTGATGATATAGCGGCTTCGTCGGGTATGCAAGGGGTTGCCTCGCGGGAGTGTTCTTATGGAGACCGGCGTCAGTGTAAAACCAACGCTTGCTCATATCTGCAATGCTGGTGTGGTTGGCACCTCGTCTCAGTTGGACGCCGAATTTACGGCGGTCCACCAAGGAAACGGATGCCATCTCACATCGCCATAAAAAGGGGACCTGTACACCGGCGACGCCGTGGACCTGTACGCCGGAAGCTTTTCACCAATGACCTATGCGCCGTGATAGGTGTGTCTCACTTGATTGAACGCCAAGTCTATGGCAGTCCGTTTTCTCAAGGACGCCACCCGGCGAACTCCTGAAGAGATGTTGTAGAGGTTTCATTGCCTTGGGTGGGTGCTACACCGAAAGGGGACCCATACGTCGGGGACGCCATGGACCTGTACATCGAGTCCTATACGACGAGAACATGTCCGCCATGGTGGGTGCCTCGTCTCGGCTAAACGCCGTATTCAGTGGTTTACCGAGACAAGTAGCACGCCGAGACCTGTACGCCAAGGACCTGTTCGCGATAGTGGGTGCACTTTCATAGGTGGGACCGGTCTCGGGCTGCATCGTCGTGAGCACCGGTTCCGCCACATCGTCCCCTCCAAGAAGCAAGGCGCGAGACCTGTCCGGGGCGCCATGGACCTGTCCACCGTGATCGTAACGCCATGGACATGTGCACCTGAGAGACCTGTTCGTCATGGACTTGTCTCGGGCTACGTCGTTGCGAGCTCCGGCTCCGCCTTGTCGTCTCCTCTGGGAAGCAAGGCGCGAGACCTGTTCGGGGCATCATGGACCTGTGCACCAGTGACCTGTTCGCCGAGGACCGGTGCATCGGAGTCTGTACACCGTAATTGGAACATCATGGACCTGTTCACCGAGACCTGTTCGCCATGATCTGTGCGTCGCGACCTGTTCGTCGGGGCCAGGTAGGCCGCCGTAGGAACACCAGGGCTAGCGGTTGGGCTGCGTCGTTGGCGAGCTCCGGCTGCTCCTGGGTCATCTTCAACCAAGAACACGATGTTTGAAGACAAAGACGGCGGTGTCGGTGTAGACTCCTGGTCCGGTGAAATCGCCTCCGACGATAACGACGGTATCGGGTACGTACTCTCCGTTCTCTCCGTGTATAGTGCATGCATGCTGGATGTGAGGGAGAAATAGAAGAAAGAAAAAAATAGACAATCATCTCACCATAGGGGAACGTGAGCTTCATGTCCATGTTGCTGCCGCCGGGGTTCCTTGCACTTGTACCAGCCGGCCTGATGGATGCGTGAGGTGATGTTGCGACCGCGTGGGTTCTAGGCGTACGTGAGTTCTTCTTTCACGTGAGTTGTGTTCTTTTGCGTGAGTTGTGTTTTGCTCCAGGGACGTCTTTAGATATCCTGCAAAATAGATGATAGCTCATAGAAGAAAAAGATTGGTGTATGGTTATGTGCTTCTCTTCCCCCGCACGTATTTCCACGACCGGCGAATACACATGTTTGTCGTTCATATGATATCCACGATGCTGCCGCCACGAGCGTGTCTCATCCTCGACGCTGTGGCACGAGCGCGTCTTCTTCTACGTGTTTTCTCTTCTCTCCTCTGCTACGTACGTGAGCCTTCACTGGCTCCAGCGCGTCGTTGCTGTCGCCGCTGCGTGCTAACTCCAGTGTTTTCTCTTCTGTCTCCTCGACGCTGCCGCAAGAGCCGGCGCGTCTCCTGCATGGTTCTCCGTGTAGTTCTTTGTCGCATGGTCTCCTTTGCTCGACGCTGGTCCTTGGATGGATGTGCGACACCTGATAGATGAAATACATAATAACAAATAAAATTAATCAATGGGGCTTGATCAACTCCCGTTTCATAATCTCCTTGGGAGCCAGCATCCTCGACGTTGGCAGGCCGCCGCTGTGGCCGGCGTCTCTGGGCTCATCCCATCTGTTGCCTGGTTTGCGAACGCGCGGCCATGGACGCGCCATCATCTCCTCGGCTGCGTTCGTTGTTGCGTCGGCTATGCTAGCTAGCTCCTCTCCTCCTTCTGGTGGTTGTGTCTTGCTACGTGGACTTCTCCTTCTCTTGCTGTAACACCTATAAGATGAGAGACAAGAAGTACTGTAAGAAATTAGTGGGGCTTGCTCAGCTCCCTTTTCTCCATCTCGAAGGCACTGGTTTGCTTGCGGGCATATCACCAGTCGGAGGCAACCAATTGCCGGCGCACTCATCGCCGCCGCCGAGTGTGTGCCTCCGCGTCGTCGAGCTCGGACGGGTGTCTCTGCAGCCGCCGCCTCCGCGTCCTATGCTTGCACTGCCACGAGCAAACCGCCGGCCCTACGCGCCGCCGCCATGGGCGCGTCTCTCACGGCTGGCTGCATCTCTTTGCCGAGGCTGGTCTTGTGTCTCTCTTCCTGAGCCCCTGGTAAAGAACGGAGAAGAAGAAAACAAGAAACAACAAGGCATCCATCGTACGTGTCCTTGGACATGCATGGGCAACTGAAGAGCCACACAACAACCATGTGGCCGTCCGGTGTGCCCTGTAGGGACCGATGCTGCCGTACCAGCCGCCACCGTGGGCGCGCCTCTCCCGGCTGGCTTCCGTCTCTCGTCGTCTGCCGCCGGACAGGGTCAAGCAGCGTGCGTCATGCCCGGCGAGTGCGCCGCGGCTGTGGGTGCGCCTTCTGGCCGGCCTTGTTGTATTTGCTACGTCCGCCGGCCGCCTGCGTTCTCTCCTGTTATGATCCTTCTCCCCTCTTTTGTACTCGAGGGTTGGCTGGCTTTATATAGTCAGCCGGTGGAGTTGAATGGATGGTATGTGGAGCACGTACTTCCGGTAGCTGATCTTCTTCCGGTTCTTCTTGACACCCAAGTATGCATGAGAAAAAGAAAATATATAGACACACACCTTGTTATTTGCCACCTATTCCTTTCTATGTGATTCTCGTGGGTCGGTTGCACTTATTTCCATATTTCTCTTTTCTAGCTTGCCGATTATTTGCCAATTCCATTAGCTAAAAAACTTGAACGTGGTCACGTATAGTGTACACCCGATGCCAGTACGTGCATGTCCCATGTACGTTGTTGCTTTATAGGGCCCGTATATTTCATGTAACTATGCCATAATCACCCAGCCATTATAGCCCACTAATGCATCTTCTTCAATTAGGCTGAAGACTATGCCATGAGCATTTTACGTGCACATGTATAACGTGCTTTTAGGATAAGAAGTTAGGCACACACCCTTAGAACTTTTCCCTGCACGAGCACACCTTTTGCATATTTGCATGCACACGAGGCCATGCATTTTGAACATATATTACATGGGCACTCCTTGCTCCATCAATATGTTTAACTTATATAGAGAAAACAGAATATTGGGACAAAAATAATTTCATACTATTACTTGTACAAAATCTCGTTGAACACGCTGACCGGATTTAGAGCCTCTGAATCCGGCATTGACTGCCGTATCATCGGTGTTATCGCCGTTGTTGAGGCACTTGTGTCTGTTAGGACGTGGTCTGCCGTTGGCATCTTTAATATCCGAAGTGCCCGGATTCCTTGATGTGTTGTTGCTGTGAGCCAGCCAGCTATCCTCGCCCGCGCAAAAGCGGGTCATGAGTGTCGTGAGGGCTGCCATAGACTTCGCTTCTCCTGGCCGAGGTGCCGGGTGAGCCACTCGTCACGGATGTTATGCTTGAATGCCGCTAAGGCCTCTGCATCCGAACAGTCGACAATTTGGTTTTTCTTAGTTAGGAACCGTGTCCAGAATTGCCTGGCGGATTCCCCTGGCTGGTGAGTTATATGGCTCAAGTCATCAGCATCCGGTGGTCGCACATAAGTGCCCTGGAAGTTGGCAAAGAATGCATCTTCCAAATCCTCCCAACTGCCGACGGAGTCTGCTGGCAAGCTATTCAGCCAATGCTGAGCTGGTCCTTTGAGTTTTAGTGGGAGATACTTGATGGCATGCAGATCATTACTGTGGGCCATGTGGATGTGGAGGAG
>NW_025227708.1:72010-83969 GCF_018294505.1 Triticum aestivum | reverse complement strand
AACTTAGGAGAGTACTGGACTGCAGCTAAGCCTCCGAGTATGAGGCTTGCTCACCACTCGGTAGTATTTTTCAAACTTAGGCCATTACTGGACTGCAGCAAAGCCTCCGAGTGAGAGGCTCGCTCACCACTAGGTAGGATTTTTCAAACATAGGCAAGTACTGGACTACAGCTAAGCCCCCGAGTGTGCGGCTTGCTCACCACTCGGTAGGATTTTTCAAACTTAGGCGAGTAGTGGACTGCAGCTAAGCCTCCGAGTGAGAGGCTTGCTCACCACTAGGTAGGATTTTTCAAACATAGGCGAGTACTCGACTGCAGCTAAGCCTTCGAGTGTGAGGCTAGCTCACTCTAAGCCTGACAGTAGAGTGGGGGTAGGTATGGAGAGGCAAGGTCCTAGCTATGGAGAGGTTGTAAACACAAAGGATGTACGAGTTCAGGCCCTTCTCGGAAGAAGTAACAGCCCTACGTCTCGGAGCCCGGAGGCGGTCGAGTGGATTATGAATGTATGGATTACAAGGTGCCGAACCCCTCTGCCTGTGGAGGGGGGTGGCTTATATAGAGTGCGCCAGGACCCCAGCCAGCCCACGTAGGAGAGGGTTTAAGGTGAGTTAAGTCTGGGGCGTTACTGGTAACGCCCCACATAAAGTGCCTTTACTATCATAAAGTCTACTTAATTACAGGCCGTTGCGGTGCAGAGTGCCTCTTGACCTCCTGGTGGTCGAGTGAGTCTTCGTGGTCGAGTCCTTCAGGCCAGTCGAGTGAATCCTCGTTGGTCGACTGGAAGGCGACCTCTTCTAGGGATGTCCTAGGGTAAGTTACTTGGAACAGGTCCATGACCCTACCCTAGGTACATAACCCCATCATTAGCCCCCGAATGGATTGAGGCTTCGAGTGAAGAAGGAGTTGATGTCGTTTCCGATTAACCTTTGCGCTCTAGTTGTGCGCTGTTCTGGATCAAAGAATCTCTTCGTTGACAGGGAGCAATTTGTCTTCGGTCGACTCGATCCATTCTATTTTTGCGTCGAGTGATCTTTCGAGCTTCGACGATCTCCGAGCGACGGATCGCCGGAAACACCGCGTCTGACAGACTGATTTGTTGCTCGTGGATTCCGCGGGATGCGAAATTTGGGGGCGCGCGCGAAGCGGGGCAGACCGCGGCGTTCGGATGGGACGGGGCATAGACGCCTCGATCTCCGCGCCGCCTTTTTCGCCACGTATCCAGTCCCCATAACTGCTCCCAGATATGATTAGATCGACCGGGCCCACATGTCAGCCACTCGGAAGGGACCTTATAAATGTGCCCGGTGAGGATTTCTATGCTGCGCCTCAGCATTCTCCCTCTCTCCCTCTGCTTCCTTCCTCCCTGCTCAGCGTGCTCGCTCTCGCCCCCGCACCACTTCCCTTCGTGCATCTCACCGGCGACCATGGCCAAGGAGAAGACGGCAGCGCTGGAGCGTGCCAAGAAGGCGTCGGCATCGGAGAAGGCGAAGGGGAGATCCACCAGCCGCAGAGGGTCCTCGTCCAGATCCCGCCTGCCGAAAGGCTGGGTCCAAGGAGACTGGATCCAGTCGACCATCACGGAGAAGGACCTCCTCGACATGGCCAACGAGGGCTTGATCCCTCACGGAGCTGCGAGGTTGCCGGGGAAGGAGTGGCAGCCACAGCCAGAAGAGGGTGAGTGTGTGCTTCTGGCCACTCATGTTGATCGTGGGTTTTCCTTGCCGCCAAGCATTTTCTTCCGTGGCTTCTTGAATTTCTTTGGAGAGCAGCTCCACCACTTTACCCCAAACTCCATTGCCTATCTTGCTGCATTCGTGTCCATGTGTGAGGGTTTCTTGGGCTGTCGACCGCACTGGGGTTTGTTCAAACGTATCTTCACGTGTCGCTCTCAGACCGTGAAGAAGGCGAGCCCAGGTGATGAGAAGACCCGAGTCGTCCAAATGTGTGGGGGCCTGGGGATTCAGGTGAGGAATAATAGCACCTTCCCGCCCATGTCCTTTCCCGAGTCCGTCAGAGGCTGGCAGACGACTTGGTTCTACTGTCAGGTCCAGTCGACGCCAGGGCAGTCGAGTGGACTCCCTCCGTTTACCATGGACCGAGTGAACAAGCCCTCCCCTCTGAAGCTGATTCCGGAGGAGAAAGCCGACGTGAAGATGTTGATGGAGCGCGTGGTGCAGTTGGTTCGGGAGGGGGTGACGGGCATGGATCTTCTGGAGGTCTTCCTCAGTCGTCGCATCCAACCCCTTCAATTCCGGAGCCACTGCATGTGGTTGTACTGTGGGCCCGAAGACGAGACTAGAGTCCATCCAGAAGAAGTCGACGATGCCACTCTGGAAAGATGGATGGTAGCCGTTACTGGAAACAGGGACAACCCGCGCGGAGCCAGAAGGATTCCTCCACTCGACCACAACAGCGACCCAAACAAGGTACACTTGCTCTGCTTTCCATTGTGTCCTTGTCGTATTCATTTCTGCTAACCCTGCCGACTGGTCGACTGATCCTTGTTTGGGCATCTGCTAGGCCTTCACCGAGCTGTACTCGATGCCCAATGGGGCACAAGCTTCGACTGAGGAAGGCGAGGCGAGCGGGGGCGAGAGCCAGGAAGAGGAGGAATGGGACTCGGATGCTGCAGGGGATGATGACGACGATGATGATGATGAAGGTGATGAAGATGACATCGAGGACGAGGAAGAAGAGGAGGAGGAGGTCGTTCCACCGCGCTCAGAAAGGCGGTCGAAGCTTGTCCACGACCCTTCGACCGAACGTGGTAAGGGGGTTGCGACCGCCACTCAGTCGACCAAGCGCCCTCGGACCACCTCTCCGGCGCCGACTGAAAAGGCGCCGAAGCAGCCCAGGGCGGCCTCATCGAAGCCGACCAAGCTCCTGCCGAAGATGAAGGTGTCCATCCCCACCATATCAGGGTAATTGTGTTGCTCATATTTTCTTATTCTGTGCGAACTTTATCTCTGGTCGACGCTGAGGTTAGTCGACTGATCCTTTGGAGTTGCAGTGCTGCTACTTCTGAGACCTCGGCCCGGGCCGATGACCACGAGATGGAGGATGCAGCAACTTCGAATCCAGGTACTATGTTCTTAATACCATTCTTAGTCGACTGACTCGCGATCTCTGATCCTGATCCTTCTCCGCAGCTCCACCCAACACTGTTATCGATCTTCCTGATGATGATGAGGATGAAGAGCCGCTGAAGCACAGGAGGAGTCGGAAAGCGTCCGCCAGTAAGGTGCCTCAGGATGTGCCGGCGCCTGAAATTCTGACTGTGGAGGAAGGGAACACCACTCGACACACGGTGACCTTCGCGAATCCACTGACGAGTGCTCAGCAGCCTTCCCTCTTCATGACGCACCACGTCCCAGAGGACCAAGCTGGCGCAGCGAAGGAGGCGATACGCCAGGCGGGACTCATGATGGAGCAGCTGAAGACCATCCGGGACGCGAGCCAGGCAGCCTATGACGCCAGTTCTGCCCTCCAAAGCAATGTCCAGGTCAGTCGACCGCTGTTTGTTCTGTTGGATATGCTACCAAAAACTTTTCTTTTCCGGAATTTATATTAGTCACCCACTGGGTGTGTCGAATAAACTCCATGTTAGCGGGGGCACGCTGAGTGCACCCGCTGGGTGTAGTCCCCAAGGCTAAGGTCGACTGCTGGCAGTCGGCCTTAGGCTTTATGATGTCAATCTTTCTGTCAGTCGACTGGTCGACTGGATTTCGCAAACCGGTGGGGGCACGCTGAGTGCACCCACTGGGTGTAGTCCCCAAGGCTAAGGTCGACTGCTGGCAGTCGGCCTTAGGCTTTATGATGTCAATCTTTCTGTCAGTCGACTGGATTTCACAAACCGGTGGGGGCACGCTGAGTGCACCCACTGGGTGTAGTCCCCGAGACTGTGGTCGACTGCTTGCAGTTGATCACAGTCTTAGAGAATGCATCTCGCACACTGTTTTTTTTTTGAGGTCGACTGGTCGACTTTGTCTTCAACAGGATTAGTGGGGGCACGCTGAGTGCACCCACTGGGTGTAGTCCCCGAGACTACGGTCGAATGCTTGTATTCGGCTGTAGTCTTAGAAACGTGTGTTTTTCCCTTTTCACTCGGAAGTGAATTATTTTTGACATTTAGTCGATTGGTTCTTCGCAGAACTCTTGTGATCTTGTGGCTCGCTACTCAGAGCTGGAACAGAAGCATACTCAAGTCGAGCTGAGCTTGAAGCTGGTTCAGGAGAAGCTGGCAAAGGCAAAGGAGGAGACTGAAGGTATGTTTGGTGAGACCCTGACGACTGCTTTTCCCCTTGCTTGTTTCAGCATCTGATCTTGCTGTGACTTGCAGGTAAGGTAAGGGAGGCCCAGCAGAAGAAAGACCTTGAGCTAGCTGAGAAGATCAAGCTTGCTGACGAGAAGTTAGCTTCAGTCACCAAGCTCGAACAAGACAATACCAATCTGAAAACTGCTCTTGGGATTGCCAACAAGGAAGTCAGTCGACTGAGAACTGACAAAGCTGCCTTGACCGACCAAGTCAGCAAATTGACTGAGAAGAAAACTGAACTGGAGGCCTTCCTGAGTGGCCTTGCCAAGAAGCTGTTTCTTATGCTTGAAGGTAAACCTCCATGTTTGGCAAATATTTCCAACTGTGGCTTCTTCCATTCGACTATCCCCTTGACTTAGTGATCACCCTTGCAGAATTTTGTCAAAACTTTGAAGAGGAAACCAGCCGACTGGAGCCAAACCTTGACCCCGTCAATTCTCCGGTGAACGACGAAGTTGCCATGGATGTTTTCCGACTGGAGTCTCGTGTTGCAGCTGTCGTGGACTATCTCGCAAGGCTGAAGGCCGCCACATCTCGCATCGACTCGACGCTCTGGCCTGAGGAGACACTTCAGAATGACCTTGAGTCGCTGATGGCCCGCTTGAACACGATCCCTGGTCGAGTGCAGGAGTGGAATAAGTCCTCGGCTCGGTGTGGTGCAGATGTCGCTCTGTGTCTGGCCCGAGTCCACTGCAAAGATGCACGAGAGGAGAAGCTGGCGGCCCTTCGGGTGGCCAATACCAAGAAGCACGACTTCAGGTCCTTTATGGAGACTTTCCTTGCAGCTGCCACTCGGATCGCCGACGGAATTGACCTTGATGAATTTGTTGCACCTTCCAGCCCTCCACAGGAGGGGTAAAAAACTTCTTCTGGCTCGACACTTTAAATTTGCCTCGGTATGCCGAGTGGAATTGTAACCGACAAACCTTAACAGGCTTGACGCCCGAGCACTTTCGGTTCCTTTAGATATCGATTCAAACTTGAATTTGGCGCTTGAATTATGATTGCCTTCGGCTCGGAATGTCTTTTGCAGGTTCAAAGCAAGGTGCCTGTACCGCAATCGACTTATTCTTTAGTCCACTTAGGCGAGCACTGGGCTGCAGCTAAGCCTCCGAGTGAGAGGGTCGCTCTTCACTCGGTAGGATTTTTGTAACTTAGGCGAGCGCAGGGCTGCAGCTAAGCCCCCGAGTGAGAGGGTTGCTCTCCACTCGGTAAGATTTTTATAACTTAGGCGAGCACGACGCTGCAGCTAAGCCTCCGAGTGGAAGGCTGGCTTACCACTCGGTAGGATTTTGATAACTTAGGCGAGCACGAGGCTGCAGCTAAGCCCCCGAGTGAGAGGATCGCTCTTCACTCGGTAGGATTTTCACAACTTAGGCGAGTGCTTGGACTGCAGCTAAGCCCCCGAGTGAGAGGGTTGCTCCTCACTCGGTAGGATTTTTATAACTTAGGCGAGCACGAGGCTGCAGCTAAGCCCCCGAGTGAGAGGATCGCTCTTCACTCGGTAGGATTTTCACAACTTAGGCGAGTGCTTGGACTGCAGCTAAGCCCCCGAGTGAGAGGGTTGCTCCTCACTCGGTAGGATTTTTATAACTTAGGCGAGCACGAGGCTGCAGCTAAGCCCCCGAGTGGAAGGCTGGCTTACCACTCGGTAGGATTTTCACAACTTAGGCGAGTGCTTGGACTGCAGCTAAGCCCCCGAGTGGAAGGCTGGCTTACACTCGGTAGGATTTTTATAACTTAGGCGAGTCCTTGGACTGCAGCTAAGCCTCCGACTGAAAGGCTAGCTTACCACTCGGTAGGATTTTTATAACTTAGGCGAGCACGAGGCTGCAGCTAAGCCCCCGAGTGGAAGGCTGGCTTACCACTCGGTAGGATTTTGATAAACTTAGGCGAAACGGATTCGCAGCTAAGCCTCCGAGTGAGAGTCTGGCTCACCACTCGATAGGATTTTTACAAACTTAGGCGAAACGGATTCGCGGCTAAGCCACCCACTGAGGGGGAGTTTTTATGTGGACAAAAATAAAAAGTGATGACACAATTATTTCTAAACCCATGAACTACAGAAGTACTTTATTGCAACTCATCCGAGTGATAAAACTTAAGTGTAAAATGGGCGGAGTAGCTCCGCGTTCCAAGCTCGGGGCTCGTCGATATTATGCTCGACGTTGTAAAGACGGTACGCCCCGTTGTGGAGAACCTTGGTGACGATGAAGGGGCCTTCCCAAGAAGGAGCAAGCTTATGTGGTTTGTGCTGATCCACTCGGAGAACCAAATCCCCTTCCTGGAAGGCTCGACCTCTCACATTTCGGGCGTGGAAACGGCGCAGATCTTGTTGGTAGATGGTCGACCGGATCAGAGCCATCTCCCTTTCTTCCTCTAAAAGGTCAACTGCGTCCTGCCGCGCTTGTTCAGCTTCTGCTTCGTTGTAGATTTCGACTCGAGGAGCATTGTGGAGAAGATCACTCGGCAAGACTGCTTCGGCTCCATAGACCAAGAAGAATGGAGTTCTTCCGGTCGACCGATTGGGCGTGGTCCGCAGTCCCCAGAGTACAGATGGAAGTTCGTCGACCCAAGCTCCAGCCGCGTGTTTGAGATCACGCATCAGTCGCGGCTTCAGTCCCTTGAGAATCAGTCCATTAGCTCGCTCTGCTTGTCCATTCGACTGCGGATGGGCGACTGATGCGTAGTCGACCCGTGTGCCCTGGGAGTTGCAGAAGGTTCTGAATTCCTCTGAGTCAAAGTTCGACCCATTATCCGTAATGATGCTGTGCGGGACTCCATATCTGAATATTAGTTCCCTGATGAAGCTAACAGCAGTACCGGTGTCGAGGCTCTTGATTGGTTTAGCCTCGATCCACTTGGTGAACTTGTCGACTGCCACCAGTACATGCGTGAAGCCACTTCGTCCTGTTCTCAAAGGGCCGACCATGTCCAGCCCCCAGACTGCAAAAGGCCAGACGAGTGGGATGGTCTTCAAAGCTGACGCAGGCTTGTGCGACATATTCGAGTAGAACTGACATCCCTCGCACTTATCCACTATCTCCTTTGCCATCCCATTCGCCTTGGGCCAGTAAAATCCGGCTCGGTATGCTTTGGCCACGATGGTCCGGGAGGACGCATGATGACCACAGGTCCCCGAGTGAATATCATTGAGGATGAGTCGACCTTCTTCTGGTGTTATGCACTTCTGACCGACTCCAGTCGTGCTCTCTCTGTATAATTGTCCTTTGATGACGGTAAAGGCCTTAGATCGACGGACGATCTGTCGAGCCTCTTCCTCATCCTCCGGAAGCTCTTTCCTCAAGATATATGCGACATACGGAATCGTCCAGTCGGGAATGACTACCAAAACCTCCATGATCAAGTCGACCACCGCTGGGACTTCA
The DNA here is from genome assembly GCF_018294505.1 of Triticum aestivum. Classification (NCBI taxonomy): domain Eukaryota; kingdom Viridiplantae; phylum Streptophyta; class Magnoliopsida; order Poales; family Poaceae; genus Triticum; species Triticum aestivum. The sequence continues at coordinate 76,266 of NW_025227708.1, read as the reverse complement.
ACTTCAGTCGGATCTGTGGCACTCTTGGGCTGCGGAGTTTCTTCGGTGAAAGGATCTTCTTTGACTGACGGAGTGTGTATATGCTCCAAGAACACACCACTCGGAATGGCTTCTCTCTTGGAACCTATCTTTGCTAGATCATCAGCTGCTTGATTTTTCAGTCGGGGTATATGATGGAGCTCCAACCCCTCGAACTTTTTCTCCAGCTTCCTCACTGCACTGCAGTATCCAGTCATGGCTGGGCTTCTCACATCCCACTCTTTCATCACCTGATTGACCACTAAATCCGAGTCGCCATAGACCATTAGGCGACGGACGCCGAGTGAAATGGCCATGCGCAACCCATATAGGAGGGCCTCATATTCTGCCTCATTGTTGGAGGAATCAAAGTGAATCTGGAGCACATATCTGAGCTTATCTCCTCTGGGGGAAACCAGGACAACCCCAGCACCGGAACCATTCAACATCTTAGAACCATCGAAAAACATGGTCCAATGCTCCGAGTGAACTTCAGTCGGCTGCTGCTGTTCGATCCACTCGGCGAGGAAATCTGCTATTGCCTGGGACTTAATGGCTTTCTTTGCCTCAAACTTGATATCAAGGGGAAGAAGTTCAATCGCCCATTTGGCCACTCGACCAGTTGCATTTCTGTTGTGCAAAATCTCTGATAGTGGAGCGTCGCTGACGACTGTGATGGAATGGTCAGAGAAATAATGAGCAACCTTCTTTGTGGTCATGTATATTCCATACACAAGCTTCTGATAATGAGGATATCTCTGCTTGGATGGAGTCAAGACTTCAGACAAATAATACACTGGGCGCTGAACTTTGAGAGCTTTTCCTTCTTCTTCCCGCTCGACCGTTAGCACAGTACTGATGACTTGTCCTGTGGCTGCGATGTAGAGCAACAGAGGCTCTTTGCTGATTGGAGCAGCAAGCACCGGCTGGGTGGAGAGCAGAGCTTTTAGCTCGGCAAACGCTGCATCAGCTTCTGAAGTCCACTCGAACTTGTCAGCCTTCTTCATCAGTCGGTAAAGAGGCAATGCCTTTTCACCGAGTCGTGAGATGAATCAACTTAATGCGGCCAAGCATCCAGTAAGCTTCTGGACATCGTGCACTCGCACAGGGCGTTTCATTCGGAGAATAGTGCCAATTTTTTCTGGGTTGGCGTCGATTCCCCGTTCGGAAACGAGAAAACCGAGTAACTTGCCACCAGGAACTCCAAATGTGCACTTTGATGGATTGAGCTTGATATCATACCTTCTGAGGTTGGCAAATGTTTCGGCGAGGTCAGCGAGCAGGTCGGAACCTTTTCGTGACTTGACAACAATATCATCCATATAAGCTTCCACATTCCGACTGATTTGAGTGAGTAGACACTTCTGGATCATTCGCATAAATGTGGCTCCGGCATTCTTGAGGCCGAATGGCATGGTGATATAGCAGAAGCACCCGAATGGAGTGATGAAAGCTGTTTTTACTTCATCGGGCCTATACAGACGGATCTGGTGGTACCCGGAGTAAGCATCTAAAAAAGACAACCTCTCGCATCCCGCGGTCGAGTCAACAATTTGATCTATGCGAGGGAGAGGAAAGTGATCTTTCGGGCAGGCCCGGTTGATGTGCTTGAAATCAATGCACATTCGGAGCGACTTGTCCTTCTTAGGAACCATGACGACATTAGCGAGCCACTCGGAGTGGAATATCTCTCGGATAAATCCTGCCGCCAACAGTCGAGCCACTTCTTCACCGATGGCCTTTCTCTTCTGGACGGCGGACCGCCGAAGATGTTCTTTGACTGGCTTTGCAGACGAGTCGACTCTTAGGCGATGCTCAGCCAGTCCCCTGGGAACACCTGGCATGTCAGCGGGCTTCCATGCAAAAATGTCCCAGTTCTCACGGAGGAACTGGATGAGCGCTTCTTCCTATTTTGGGTTGAGTGTTGTGGAGATGCGGGTCGGAGCTGCTTCGGGGTCGGTCGGGTGAATGTGAACAGGCTTCGTCTCACCGGACGACTGGAATGCAGATTCTGTGGCGGGCTTCTTGGATCGCAGCAAGTCACTCGGATCTGCGTTTTGCTTGTATTCTTCGAACTCGACCGCTGTCACTTGGGAATCGGCAATTTTGGAGCCCTTCTGAAAGCACTCCTCTGCCTTTTTCCTATCACCGGTGACAGTGATCACACCTTTGGGACCGGGCATCTTCAATTTGAGGTACACGTAACATGGTCGAGCCATGAACCGTGCATAGGCTGGTCTCCCCAAAATGGCATGATATGCACTTTGAAAATCCACGACCTCAAACGTCAACTTTTCTTTGCGAAAATGCTTTGAATCGCCAAACACTACGTCCAAAGCTATCTGGCCGAGTGACTCGGCCTTCTTCCCTGGTATAACTCCATGGAAGCTCATGTTACTAGTGCTCAGTCGGGACATCGGAATGCCCATACCTTTCAACGTGTCTGCATATAACAGATTCAGCCCACTTCCACCGTCCATCAGCACCTTTGTCAGTCGAGTGCCTTCGACAACTGGATCGACCACCAAAGCTTGCCTCCCAGGGGTGGCAATATGAGTCGGGTGATCAGATTGGTCGAATGTGATGGGTGTTTGAGACCACTTCAGATAATTTGCCTTTGCTGGGGCAACCATGTTAACCTCTCGGTTAATCACTTTCAGTCGACTTCTGCTTTCCACATCTGCGAAGATCATCAGAGTGGAGTTGATATGCGGGTATCCTCCCTCACTGTCCTCTTTGTCTTCGGCCTTGTCCGGCTCCTTCTCCTTGTCCTTAGACTGTTTTCCCTGAAACTGCTGGATCAGGAGTCGACATTGGCGAGTGGTGTGCTTTGGGTAAATGATATTCCCCTCTTCATCTTTCTTCGTGTGAATATGACACGGCATATCCATCACGTCGTTCCCTTCTTTATCCTTTACCTTCTTGGGGTTCCAGGGTCCTTTTGGTTTCCCCTTAAACTTTCCTTGAGTCACGGCCAGAGCCTCTCCAGGAGCTGCCGGTTCAGCCTTCCGCTTCTGTTTCCGACTGGTGTTTCCTTTTTCCGACTGACTCGGCTTGTGCTTGCCGCTTCGGAGTCGGCCTTCTTCTTCGCCGTTGGCGTACTTGGTAGCAATATCCATCATCCGACTCAAGGTCATGTCACCGGTTCGACCAAATTTCAAACTCAGTTCTCTGTTCTTGACGCCATCTTTGAAGGCGCATACTGCCTGATGGTCAGAGACATTTTCCACAGTGTGGTGCAAAGTGATCCACCTCTGAATATACTCTCTGAGAGTCTCATTGGTTTTCTGCACGTAGCCTTGCAACTCTGTCAATCCCGCTGGTCGCTTGCAAGTCCCTTCGAACGTTCTGACGAACACTCGGGACAGATCTTCCCAAGTGTAAATGCTGCTAGGAGGCAATTGAGTCAACCATGCCCTGGCAGAACCTTCCAACATGAGGGGCAAATGCTTCATGGCCACCTCGTCGTTCCCACCACCGATCTGAACTGCCACTCGGTAGTCTTCAAGCCAAGTTTCAGGCTTAGACTCACTAGTGAACTTGCTGACTCCTGTTGCCAACCTGAAATTGGGGGGGATAACTGCGGCTCTGATAGCTCTACTAAAACATTCAGGACCAGAAACATGTACTCGACTGCTCGTGGGCACATCTCTGTCGAGTGCGCCTCGATGGGCTCTGTTCCGGTCGACCAACCCTTGCACGATAATGGATCGCGCGTCGAAGCCTGGCTCTCTGGGGTCAACTGGAACCCTACGCCCTGTACTGTACTGACGCCTATCATCTGGCTGCCGAGGAGCGTAAGACCCACCCCTCGGAGGGGAATAGGGCGCTCGACGCCTATCATCTCGGTCGAGTCTGTCGCCATATTGATCTCGCCGATTCTCACGCCCTTCGCGCCGCGGAGGCGATCTGGGGCTGTGAGCCGACTGAACCGTATTCACAGTGACAGATCGACTGTGAATTCTGTTGCGCGACTGAGACACGGCTGAATTCTGATCTCCTGCTGCCCGGAGCAGATCCCTGATCTGCAGCAAACCTCTGCCAGCCTCTGACTGTGAAGGCTGAATGGACTCTGCTATACGGGTCGCAGCTGCTAAATTCTGAATTGGGGTTCGATATACCTGAGTCGGCGGGAAGAGTTGACGTCGACTGGTGTCGGGAACTCGTTGCCGCGCGCGCTCGTCGAGTGCTCGCTGAAGGTTCTCCAGTCGAGTGCGCTCGGCCAAATTGGCCAGACG
>NW_025227708.1:71270-72000 GCF_018294505.1 Triticum aestivum | reverse complement strand
AGGATTTTTCAAACATAGGCGAGTACTGGACTGCAGCTAAGCTTCCGAGTGAGAGGCTTGCTTTCCACTCGGTAGGATTTTTAAAAACATAGGCGAGTATTGGACTGTAGCTAAGCCTCCGACTGAGTGGCTTGCTCACCACTCGATGGGATTTTTCAAACTTAGGCGAGTACTCGACTGAAGCTAAGCCTCCGAGGGAGAGGCTTGCTCACCACTCGGTAGGATTTTTCAAACTTAGGCGAGTACTGGACTGAAGCTAAGCCTCCGAGTGAGAGGCTTGCTCACCACTAGGTAGGATTTTTCAAACTTAGGCGAGTACTGGACTGCAGCTAAGCCCCCGAGTGTGAGGCTTGCTCACCACTCGGTAGGATTTTTCAAACTTAGGCGATTACTGGACTGCAGCTAAGCCTCTGACTGAGAGGCTTGCTCAACACTCGGTATGATTTTTCAAACTTAGGAGAGTACTGGACTGCAGCTACGCTTCTGAGTGAGAGGCTTGCTTACCACTCGGTTTGATTTTTCAAACTTAGGCGAGTACTGGACTGCAGCTAATCCTCCGAGTGAGAGGCTTGCTCACCACTAGGTAGGATTTTTCAAACTTAGGCGAGTACTGGACTGCAGCTAAGCCTCGGACTAAGAGGCTTGCTTACCACTCGGTAGGATTTTTGAAACTTAGGCGAGTACTGGACTTCAGCTAAGCCTCCGAGTGAGAGGCTTGCTCACCACTTGG
>NW_025227708.1:67743-68237 GCF_018294505.1 Triticum aestivum | reverse complement strand
GACTGCAGCTAACCCCCGAGTATGAGGCTTGCTCACCACTCGGTAGGATTTTTCAAACTTAGGCGATTACTGGACTGCAGCTAAGCCTCTGACTGAGAGGCTTGCTCAACACTCGGTATGATTTTTCAAACTTAGGAGAGTACTGGACTGCAGCTACGCTTCTGAGTGAGAGGCTTGCTTACCACTCGGTTTGATTTTTCAAACATAGGCGAGTACTGGACTGCAGCTAAGCCTCCGAGTGAGAGGCTTGCTCACCACTAGGTAGGATTTTTCAAACTTTGGCGAGTACTGGACTGCAGCTAAGCCTCGGACTAAGAGGCTTGCTTACCACTCGGTAGGATTTTTGAAACTTAGGCGAGTACTGGACTTCAGTAAGCCTCCGAGTGAGAGGCTTGCTCACCACTCGGTAGGATTTTTCAAACTTAGGCGACTACTGGACTGCAGCTAAGCTTCCGAGTGAGAGGTTGCTTACCACTCGGTTTGATTTTTCAAAC
>NW_025227708.1:64143-64565 GCF_018294505.1 Triticum aestivum | reverse complement strand
TACTGGACTGCAGCTAAGCTTCCGAGTGAGAGGCTTGCCTACCACTCGGTAGGATTTTTAAAAACGTAGGCGAGTACTGGACTGCAGCTAAGCCTCCGAGTGAGTGGCTTGCTCACCACTCGATGGGATTTTTCAAACTTAGGCAAGTACTGGACTGCAGCTAAGCCCCCGAGTGTGAGGCTTGCTCACCACTCGGTAGGATTTTTCAAACTTAGGTGAGTACTCGACTGCAGCTAAGCCTCCGAGGGAGAGGCTTGCTCACCACTCGGTAGGATTTTCAAACTTAGGCGAGTACTGGACTGCAGCTAAACCTCCGAGTGAGAGGCTTGCTCACCACTAGGTAGAATTTTTCAAACTTAGGCAAGTACTGGACTGCAGCTAAGCCCCCGAGTGTGAGGCTTGCTCACCACTCGGTAGGATTT
>NW_025227708.1:61858-62523 GCF_018294505.1 Triticum aestivum | reverse complement strand
CAAACTTAGGAGAGTACTCGACTGAAGCTAAGCCTCCGAGGGAGAGGCTTGCTCACCACTCGGTAGGATTTTTCAAACTTAGGCGAGTACTGGACTGAAGCTAAGCCTCTGAGTGAGAGGCTTGCTCACCACTAGGTAGGATTTTTCAAACTTAGGCGAGTACTGGACTTCAGCTAAGCCCCCGAGTGTGAGGCTTGGTCACCACTTGGTAGGATTTTTCAAACTTAGGCGAGTACTGGACTGGAGCTAAGCCTCCGACTGAGAGGCTTGCTCAACACTCGGTAGGATTTTTCAAACTTAGGATAGTACTGGACTGCAGCTACGCTTCTGAGTGAGAGGCTTGCTTACCACTCGATAGGATTTTTAAAAACGTAGGCGAGTACTGCACCGCAGCTAAGCCTCCGAGTGAGTGGCTTGCTCACCACTCGATGGGATTTTTCAAACTTAGGCGACTAATGGACTGCAGCTAAGCTTTCGAGTGAGAGGCTTGCTTACCACTCGGTAGGATTTTTAAAAACATAGGCGAGTACTGGACTGCAGCTAAGCCTCCGAGTGAGAGGTTGCTTACCACTCGGTAGGATTTTTAAAAACGTAGGCGAGTACTGGACTGCAGCTAAGCCTCCGAGTGAGTGGTTTGATCACCACTCGATGGGATTTTTCAAACA
>NW_025227708.1:56389-57040 GCF_018294505.1 Triticum aestivum | reverse complement strand
AGGCGAGTACTGGACTGCAGCTAAGCCTCCGAGTGAGAGGCTTGCTCACCACTAGGTAGGATTTTTGAAACATAGGCGAGTACTCGACTGCAGCTAAGCCTTCGAGTGTGAGGCTAGCTCACCACTCGGTAGGATTTTCCAAAGTTAGGCGAGTACTCGACTGCAGCTAAGCCTCCGAGTTAGAGGCTTGCTCACCACTAGGTAGGATTTTTCAAACTTAGGCGAGTACTGGACTGCAGCTAAGCCCCCGAGTGTGAGGCTTGCTCACCACTCGGTAGGATTTTTCAAACTTAGGCGAGTACTGGACTGCAGATAAGCCTCCGGCTGAGAGGCTTGCTCACCACTCGGTAGGATTTTTCAAACTTAGGCGAGTACTCGACTGCAGCTAAGCCTCCGAGTGAGTGGCTTGCTTACCACTTGATGGGATTTTTCAAACTTAGGCGAGTACTGGACTGCAGCTAAGCCTCCGACTGAGAGGCTTGCTCACCACTCGGTAGGATTTTTCAAACTTAGGCGAGTACTGGACTGCAGCTAAGCCTCCGACTCAGAGGCATGCTCACCACTCGGTAGGATTTTTCAAACTTAGAAGAGTACTGGACTACAGCTAAGCCTCCGAGTGAGAGGCTTGCTTACCACTTGGTAAGATTTTTA
>NW_025227708.1:54809-55401 GCF_018294505.1 Triticum aestivum | reverse complement strand
CTCCGAGTGAGAGGCTTGCTCACCATTAGGTAGGATTTTTCAAACATAGGTGAGTACTCGACTGCAGCTAAGCCTTTGAATGTGAGGCTAGCTCACCACTCGGTAGGATTTTTCAAAGTTAGGCGAGTACTCGACTGCAGCTAAGCCTCCGAGTGAGAGGCTTGCTCACCACTAGGTAGGATTTTTCAAACATAGGCGAGTACTGGACTTCACTTAAGCCCCCGAGTGTGAGGCTTGCTCACCACTCGATAGGATTTTTCAAACTTAGGCGAGTACTGGACTGCAGCTAAGCCTCCGGCTGAGAGGCTTGCTCACCACTCAGTAGAATTTTTCAAACTTAGGCGAGTACTGGACTGCAGCTAAGCCTCCGAGTGAGAGGCTTGCTCACCACTCGGTAGGATTTTTCAAACTTAGGCGAGTACTGGACTGCAGCTAAGCCTCCGAGTGAGAGGCTTTCTTACCACTCAGTAGGATTTTTAAAAACTTAGGCGAGTACTGCACTGCAGCTAAGCCTCCGAGTGAGTGGCTTGCTTACCACTTGATGGGATTTTGCAAACTTAGGCGAGTACTGGACTGCAGCTAAGCCTCCTAT
>NW_025227708.1:53401-53910 GCF_018294505.1 Triticum aestivum | reverse complement strand
CTAAGCCTCCGACTGAGAGGCTTTCTCACCACTCGATAAGATTTTTCAAACTTAGGCGAGTACTGGACTACAGCTAAGCCTCCGAGTGAGAGGCTTGCTGACCACTCGGTAGGATTTTTAAAAACTTAGGCGAGTACTGGAATGCAGCTAAGCCTCCGAGTGAGAGGCTTGCTCACCACTCGATGAGATTTTTCAAACTTAGGCGCGTACTGGACTGCAGCTAAGCCTCCGAGTGAGAGGCTTGCTCACCACTCGGTAGGATTTTTCAAACTTAGGAGAGTACTGGACTGCAGCTAAGCCTCTGAGTATGAGGCTTGCTCACCACTCGGTAGTATTTTTCAAACTTAGGCCAGTACTGGATTGTAGCAAAGCCTCCGAGTGAGAGGCTTGCTCACCACTAGGTAGGATTTTTCAAACATAGGCAAGTACTGGACTGCAGCTAAGCCCCCGAGTGTGCGGCTTGCTCACCACTCGATAGGATTTTTCAAACTTAGGCGAGTACTGGACTG
>NW_025227708.1:52560-52938 GCF_018294505.1 Triticum aestivum | reverse complement strand
TAAGCCCCCGAGTGTGAGGCTTGCTCACCACTCGATAGGATTTTTCAAACTTAGGCGAGTACTGGACTGCAGCTAAGCCTCCGGCTGAGAGGCTTGCTCACCACTCAGTAGAATTTTTCAAACTTAGGCGAGTACTGGACTGCAGCTAAGCCTCCGAGTGAGAGGCTTGCTCACCACTCGGTAGGATTTTTCAAACTTAGGCGAGTACTGGACTGCAGCTAAGCCTCCGAGTGAGAGGCTTTCTTACCACTCAGTAGGATTTTTAAAAACTTAGGCGAGTACTGCACTGCAGCTAAGCCTCCGAGTGAGTGGCTTGCTTACCACTTGATGGGATTTTGCAAACTTAGGCGAGTACTGGACTGCAGCTAAGCCTCCTAT
>NW_025227708.1:50966-51617 GCF_018294505.1 Triticum aestivum | reverse complement strand
AGGCGAGTACTGGACTGCAGCTAAGCCTCCGAGTGAGAGGCTTGCTCACCACTAGGTAGGATTTTTGAAACATAGGCGAGTACTCGACTGCAGCTAAGCCTTCGAGTGTGAGGCTAGCTCACCACTCGGTAGGATTTTCCAAAGTTAGGCGAGTACTCGACTGCAGCTAAGCCTCCGAGTTAGAGGCTTGCTCACCACTAGGTAGGATTTTTCAAACTTAGGCGAGTACTGGACTGCAGCTAAGCCCCCGAGTGTGAGGCTTGCTCACCACTCGGTAGGATTTTTCAAACTTAGGCGAGTACTGGACTGCAGATAAGCCTCCGGCTGAGAGGCTTGCTCACCACTCGGTAGGATTTTTCAAACTTAGGCGAGTACTCGACTGCAGCTAAGCCTCCGAGTGAGTGGCTTGCTTACCACTTGATGGGATTTTTCAAACTTAGGCGAGTACTGGACTGCAGCTAAGCCTCCGACTGAGAGGCTTGCTCACCACTCGGTAGGATTTTTCAAACTTAGGCGAGTACTGGACTGCAGCTAAGCCTCCGACTCAGAGGCATGCTCACCACTCGGTAGGATTTTTCAAACTTAGAAGAGTACTGGACTACAGCTAAGCCTCCGAGTGAGAGGCTTGCTTACCACTTGGTAAGATTTTTA
>NW_025227708.1:46705-47127 GCF_018294505.1 Triticum aestivum | reverse complement strand
TACTGGACTGCAGCTAAGCTTCCGAGTGAGAGGCTTGCCTACCACTCGGTAGGATTTTTAAAAACGTAGGCGAGTACTGGACTGCAGCTAAGCCTCCGAGTGAGTGGCTTGCTCACCACTCGATGGGATTTTTCAAACTTAGGCAAGTACTGGACTGCAGCTAAGCCCCCGAGTGTGAGGCTTGCTCACCACTCGGTAGGATTTTTCAAACTTAGGTGAGTACTCGACTGCAGCTAAGCCTCCGAGGGAGAGGCTTGCTCACCACTCGGTAGGATTTTCAAACTTAGGCGAGTACTGGACTGCAGCTAAACCTCCGAGTGAGAGGCTTGCTCACCACTAGGTAGAATTTTTCAAACTTAGGCAAGTACTGGACTGCAGCTAAGCCCCCGAGTGTGAGGCTTGCTCACCACTCGGTAGGATTT
>NW_025227708.1:44739-45249 GCF_018294505.1 Triticum aestivum | reverse complement strand
CTTGCTCACCACTCGGTAGTATTTTTCAAACGTAGGCCAGTACTGGACTGCAGCAAAGCCTCCGAGTAAGAGGCTTGCTCACCACTAGGTAGGATTTTTCAAACATAGGCAAGTACTGGACTGCAGCTAAGCCCCCGAGTGTGCAGCTTGCTCACCACTCGGTAGGATTTTTCAAACTTAGGCGAGTACTGGACTGCAGCTAAGCCTCCGAGTGAGAGGCTTGCTCACCACTAGGTAGGATTTTTCAAACATAGGCGAGTACTCGACTGCAGCTAAGCCTTCGAGTGTGAGGCTAGCTCACCACTCGGTAGGATTTTTCAAAGTTAGGCGAGTACTCGACTGCAGCTAAGCCTCCGAGTGAGAGGCTTGCTCACCACTCGATGGGATTTTTCAAACTTAGGCGAGTACTGGACTGTAGCTAAGCCTCCGAGTGAGAGGCTTGCTCACCACTCGGTAGGATTTTTCAAACTTAGGAGAGTACTGGACTGCAGTGAAACCTCCGAGTATGAG
>NW_025227708.1:41092-41642 GCF_018294505.1 Triticum aestivum | reverse complement strand
GAGTGAGAGGCTTGCTTACCACTCGGTAGGATTTTTAAAAACTTAGGCGAGTACTGGAATGCAGCTAAGCCTCCGAGTGAGAGGCTTGCTCACCACTCGATGGGATTTTTCAAACTTAGGCGCGTACTGGACTGCAGCTAAGCCTCCGAGTGAGAGGCTTGCTCACCACTCGGTAGGATTTTTCAAACTTAGGAGAGTGCTGGACTGCAGCTAAGCCTCCGAGTATGAGGCTTGCTCACCACTCGATAGTATTTTTCAAACTTAGGCCAGTACTGGACTGCAGCAAAGCCTCCGAGTGAGAGGCTTGCTCACCACTAGGTAGGATTTTTCAAACATAGGCAAGTACTGGACTGCTGCTAAGCCCCCGAGTGTGCGGCTTGCTCACCACTCGGTAGGATTTTTCAAACTTAGGCGAGTACTGGAGTGCAGCTAAGCCTCCGAGTGAGAGGCTTGCTCACCACTAGGTAGGATTTTTCAAACATAGGCGAGTACTCGACTGCAGCTAAGCCTTCGAGTGTGAGCCTAGCTCACCACTCGGTAGGATTTTTCG
>NW_025227708.1:40561-41082 GCF_018294505.1 Triticum aestivum | reverse complement strand
TTAAAAACTTAGGCGAGTACTAGAATGCAGCTAAGCCTCCGAGTGAGAGGCTTGCTCACCACTCGATGGGATTTTTCAAACTTAGGCGCGTACTGGACTGCAGCTAAGCCTCCGAGTGAGAGGCTTGCTCACCACTCGGTAGGATTTTTCGAAGTTAGGCGAGTACTCGACTGCAGCTAAGCCTCCGAGTGAGAGGCTTGCTCACCACTAGGTAGGATTTTTCAAACTTAGGCGAGTACTGGACTGCAGCTCAGCCCCCGAGTGTGAGGCTTGCTCACCACTCGGTAGGATTTTTCAAACTTAGGCGAGTACTGGACTGCAGCTAAGCCTCCGGCTGAGAGGCTTGCTCACCACTCGGTAGGATTTTTCAAACTTAGGCGAGTACTGGAGTGCAGCTAAGCCTCCAAGTGCGAGGCTTGCTCACCACTCGGTAGGGTTTTTCAAACTTAGGCGAGTACTGGACTGCAACTAAGCCTCCTAGTGAGAGGCTTTCTTACCACTCAATAGGATTTTTAAAAACT
>NW_025227708.1:37869-38520 GCF_018294505.1 Triticum aestivum | reverse complement strand
AGGCGAGTACTGGACTGCAGCTAAGCCTCCGAGTGAGAGGCTTGCTCACCACTAGGTAGGATTTTTGAAACATAGGCGAGTACTCGACTGCAGCTAAGCCTTCGAGTGTGAGGCTAGCTCACCACTCGGTAGGATTTTCCAAAGTTAGGCGAGTACTCGACTGCAGCTAAGCCTCCGAGTTAGAGGCTTGCTCACCACTAGGTAGGATTTTTCAAACTTAGGCGAGTACTGGACTGCAGCTAAGCCCCCGAGTGTGAGGCTTGCTCACCACTCGGTAGGATTTTTCAAACTTAGGCGAGTACTGGACTGCAGATAAGCCTCCGGCTGAGAGGCTTGCTCACCACTCGGTAGGATTTTTCAAACTTAGGCGAGTACTCGACTGCAGCTAAGCCTCCGAGTGAGTGGCTTGCTTACCACTTGATGGGATTTTTCAAACTTAGGCGAGTACTGGACTGCAGCTAAGCCTCCGACTGAGAGGCTTGCTCACCACTCGGTAGGATTTTTCAAACTTAGGCGAGTACTGGACTGCAGCTAAGCCTCCGACTCAGAGGCATGCTCACCACTCGGTAGGATTTTTCAAACTTAGAAGAGTACTGGACTACAGCTAAGCCTCCGAGTGAGAGGCTTGCTTACCACTTGGTAAGATTTTTA
>NW_025227708.1:36658-37284 GCF_018294505.1 Triticum aestivum | reverse complement strand
TAGGCGAGTACTGGACTGGAGCTAAGCCTCTGAGTGAGAGGCTTGCTCACCACTAGGTAGGATTTTTCAAACTTAGGCGAGTACTGGACTGCAGCTAAGCCTCCGTATGAGAGGCTTGCTCACCACTCGGTAGTATTTTTCAAACTTAGGAGAGTACTGGACTGCAGCTAAGCCCCCGAGTGTGCGGCTTTCTCACCACTCGGTAGGATTTCTCAAACTTAGGCGAGTACTGGACTGCAGCTAAGCCTCCGAGTGAGAGGCTTGCTCACCACTAGGTAGGATTTTTCAAACATAGGCGAGTACTCGACTACAGCTAAGCCTACGAGAGTGAGGCTTGCTCACCACTCAGTAGGATTTTTCAAAGTTAGGCGAGTGCTCGACAGGAGCTAAGCCTCCGAGTGAGAGGCTTGCTCACCACTAGGTAGGATTTTTCAAATTTAGGCGAGTACTAGACTGCAGCTAAGCCCCCGAGTGTGAGGCTTGCTCACCACTCGGTAGGATTTTTCAAACTTAGGCGTGTACTAGACTGCAGCTAGCCTCCGACTGAGCGGCTTTCTCACCACTCGGTAGGATTTTTCAGACTTAGGCGAGTACTGGACTGCAGCTAAGCCTCCGAGTGAGAGGCT
>NW_025227708.1:35294-35844 GCF_018294505.1 Triticum aestivum | reverse complement strand
GAGTGAGAGGCTTGCTTACCACTCGGTAGGATTTTTAAAAACTTAGGCGAGTACTGGAATGCAGCTAAGCCTCCGAGTGAGAGGCTTGCTCACCACTCGATGGGATTTTTCAAACTTAGGCGCGTACTGGACTGCAGCTAAGCCTCCGAGTGAGAGGCTTGCTCACCACTCGGTAGGATTTTTCAAACTTAGGAGAGTGCTGGACTGCAGCTAAGCCTCCGAGTATGAGGCTTGCTCACCACTCGATAGTATTTTTCAAACTTAGGCCAGTACTGGACTGCAGCAAAGCCTCCGAGTGAGAGGCTTGCTCACCACTAGGTAGGATTTTTCAAACATAGGCAAGTACTGGACTGCTGCTAAGCCCCCGAGTGTGCGGCTTGCTCACCACTCGGTAGGATTTTTCAAACTTAGGCGAGTACTGGAGTGCAGCTAAGCCTCCGAGTGAGAGGCTTGCTCACCACTAGGTAGGATTTTTCAAACATAGGCGAGTACTCGACTGCAGCTAAGCCTTCGAGTGTGAGCCTAGCTCACCACTCGGTAGGATTTTTCG
>NW_025227708.1:34310-34961 GCF_018294505.1 Triticum aestivum | reverse complement strand
AGGCGAGTACTGGACTGCAGCTAAGCCTCCGAGTGAGAGGCTTGCTCACCACTAGGTAGGATTTTTGAAACATAGGCGAGTACTCGACTGCAGCTAAGCCTTCGAGTGTGAGGCTAGCTCACCACTCGGTAGGATTTTCCAAAGTTAGGCGAGTACTCGACTGCAGCTAAGCCTCCGAGTTAGAGGCTTGCTCACCACTAGGTAGGATTTTTCAAACTTAGGCGAGTACTGGACTGCAGCTAAGCCCCCGAGTGTGAGGCTTGCTCACCACTCGGTAGGATTTTTCAAACTTAGGCGAGTACTGGACTGCAGATAAGCCTCCGGCTGAGAGGCTTGCTCACCACTCGGTAGGATTTTTCAAACTTAGGCGAGTACTCGACTGCAGCTAAGCCTCCGAGTGAGTGGCTTGCTTACCACTTGATGGGATTTTTCAAACTTAGGCGAGTACTGGACTGCAGCTAAGCCTCCGACTGAGAGGCTTGCTCACCACTCGGTAGGATTTTTCAAACTTAGGCGAGTACTGGACTGCAGCTAAGCCTCCGACTCAGAGGCATGCTCACCACTCGGTAGGATTTTTCAAACTTAGAAGAGTACTGGACTACAGCTAAGCCTCCGAGTGAGAGGCTTGCTTACCACTTGGTAAGATTTTTA
>NW_025227708.1:32936-33528 GCF_018294505.1 Triticum aestivum | reverse complement strand
CTCCGAGTGAGAGGCTTGCTCACCATTAGGTAGGATTTTTCAAACATAGGTGAGTACTCGACTGCAGCTAAGCCTTTGAATGTGAGGCTAGCTCACCACTCGGTAGGATTTTTCAAAGTTAGGCGAGTACTCGACTGCAGCTAAGCCTCCGAGTGAGAGGCTTGCTCACCACTAGGTAGGATTTTTCAAACATAGGCGAGTACTGGACTTCACTTAAGCCCCCGAGTGTGAGGCTTGCTCACCACTCGATAGGATTTTTCAAACTTAGGCGAGTACTGGACTGCAGCTAAGCCTCCGGCTGAGAGGCTTGCTCACCACTCAGTAGAATTTTTCAAACTTAGGCGAGTACTGGACTGCAGCTAAGCCTCCGAGTGAGAGGCTTGCTCACCACTCGGTAGGATTTTTCAAACTTAGGCGAGTACTGGACTGCAGCTAAGCCTCCGAGTGAGAGGCTTTCTTACCACTCAGTAGGATTTTTAAAAACTTAGGCGAGTACTGCACTGCAGCTAAGCCTCCGAGTGAGTGGCTTGCTTACCACTTGATGGGATTTTGCAAACTTAGGCGAGTACTGGACTGCAGCTAAGCCTCCTAT
>NW_025227708.1:18209-32265 GCF_018294505.1 Triticum aestivum | reverse complement strand
GTCGATGGGATTTTTCAAACTTAGGCGAGTACTGGACTGCAGCTAAGCCTCCGAGTGAGAGGCTTGCTCACCACTCGGTAGGATTTTTCAAACTTAGGCGAGTACTAGACTGCAGCTAAGCCTCTAAGTGAGAGGCTTGCTCACCACTAGGTAGAATTTTTCAAACTTAGGCGAGTACTGGACTGCAGCTAAGCCCCCGAGTGTGTGGCTTGCTCACCACTCGATAGGATTTTTAAAACTTAGGCGAGTACTGGACTGCAGCTAAGCCTCCGAGTGAGAGGCTTGCTCACCACTCGGTAGGATTTTTCAAACTTAGGCGAAGCGGATTCGCAGCTAAGCCCCCGAGTGAGAGGTTGGCTCACCACTCGGTAGGATTTGTTAAACTTAGGCGAAACGGATTCGCATCTAAGGCGCCCACTAGAGGATTTAAAACATAAACAAAAATATAACAATGGTTATTTATGAAACTGCAAAACAGTGTATTTGATAATCAAACTAAGGGATACTTCTTATTACATCTCAACAGCCTAAATGTTTAAGTATAAAAGGGGCGGAGCAACTCTACATTCCAAGCGCGTGGATCGTCTTTCTTATGCTCGACGTTGTAGAGGTGGTACGCTCCATTGTGGAGCACTTTGGTGATGATGAAAGGAGGGGGGGGCCTTGTGTGGTTTCTGCTGATCCACTCGAAGAACTAAATCTCCTTCCTAAAATGCTCGACCCCTCACGTTTCTGGCGTGAAATCGACACAAGTCTTGCTGATAAATGGTCGATCGGATCAGAGCCATCTCTCTTTCCTCTTCTAGGAGATCAACTGCGTCTTGCTGAGCCTGTTCTGCTTCATCTTCTGAGAAAAGCTCGACTCTGGGTGCATTGTGAAGCAAGTCACTCGGGAGCACAGCTTCAGCTCCATAGACCAAGAAGAATGGGGTTCGACCAGTCGACCGATTTGGACTCGTCCTCAAACCCCAAAGTACTAACATAAGTTCATCGACCTAGGCGCCTGCCGCATGCTTGAGGTCACGCATCAGTCGGGGTTTGAGTCCTTTAAGGATCAATCTGTTTGCTCTTTCAGCTTGTCCATTCGACTGGGGATGGGCGACCAATGCATAGTCGACTCGAGTGCCTCGGGAAGCACAGAAGGCTCTGAACTCATCCAAATCGAAGTTCGAGCCTTTGTCAGTGATGATGCTGTGTAGAACACCATATCTGAATGTTAACTCTCTGATGAAACTGACCGCAGTACTGGCTTTAAGACTTTTGATAGGTTTGGCTTCAATCCATTTGGTGAATTTGTCGACTGCCACGAGTACATGAGTGAAGCCACTCCTCCCGTTCTTAGAGGTCCAACCATTTCCAAACCCCAAACAGCGAAGGGCCAGACGAGTGGAATGGTCTTCAGGGCTGATGCAGGCTTGTGAGACAAGTTGGAGTAAAACTGGCAGCCTTCACATTTGTCAACTATTTCTTGTGCCATCTCATTTGCCCGTGGCCAATAAAATGCTGCTCGGTATGATTTGGCCACAATGGTCCAAGAGGACGCATGGTAACCACAGGTCCCCGAGTGGATGTCGTTGAGGATCACTCGACCTTCCTCTGGTGCTATGCACTTCTGGCTGACTCCAGGTACACTTATCACAGTAAAAGCTTTGGATTGGTTGACGATTTGTCGGGCCTCTTCTTCGTCCTATGGTAGTTCTTTCCTGAGGATGTACGCAATGTACAACACTGTCCAGTCGGGAGTGATGACCAAAACCTCCATGATCAAGTTGACCACGGCCGGGACTTCGACTTCAGTTGGATTAGTGGTACTCTTTGGCTGCGGGGGCTCTTCAGTGAAAGGATCTTCCTGGACTGAAGGTGTATGAATATGCTCCAAAAACACATTACTGGAATGGCTTCTCTCTTGGAACCTATGATTGCCAAATCATCCGCTGCTTGATTTTTCAGTCGGGGTATATGGTGGAGTTCTAAACCCTCAAACTTCTTTTCTAACTTTCTCACCGCATTGCAGTAGCCAGTCATAGCTGGGCTTCTGACGTCCCACTCCTTCATTACTTGATTCACCACCAAATCTGAATCGCCGTAGACCATGAGGTGACGGACGCCGAGTGAAATGGACATACGCAACCCGTACAAAAGTGCCTCATATTCAGCTTCGTTGTTGGAGGAATCAAAATGAATTTGGAGAACATAGCGGAGCTTGTCTCCTCAGGGGGATACCAATACCACCCTAGCACCAGAGCCATTCAGCATCTTGGATCCATCGAAGAACATGGTCCAGTGGTCCGACTGAATCTGAGTAGGTAGTTGCTGTTCAATCCACTCGGCGAGGAAATCCGCTATTGCCTGGGACTTGATAGATTTCTTTGCCTCAAACTTGATATCCAAGGGAAGGAGTTCAATCACCAATTTTCCCACTCGACCAGTTGCATCTCTGTTGTTCAGAATTTCTGACAATGTAGCGTCACTAACAATTGTAACGGAGTGATCAGAGAAATAATGTGCAACCTTCTTCGTGGTCATGTAAATCCCATAAACAAGCTTCTGATAATGTGGATATCTTTGCTTGGATGGAGTTAAAACTTCAGAAACATAATATACTGTGCGTTGAACTTTATAGGCTTTTCCTTCTTCTTCCCGCTCGATCGTGAGTATTGTACTGACAACTTGTCCAGTGGCTGCATTGTAAAGCAGTAAAGGCTCTTTGCTGATTGGGGCAGCGAGCACCAGTTGGGGGGAAAGCAGGGCTTTGAGATCTGCAAACGTTGCATCAGCTTCAGGAGTCCACTCGAACTTGTCAGATTTCTTCATTAGTCGGTAAAGAGGAAATGCGTTTTCACCGAGGCGAGAAATGAATCGACTCAAGGCGGCCAAACAACCAGTAAGCTTCTTGTAACGCCCTCGATGCGGCTATATCTCCCATGTGTCAAAGCATGACTTAGAGGCATAACCGCATTGAAAGCAATGTCGCAAGTGAGGTAATCTTCACACAACCCATGTAATACATAAGGGAAAAGATACATAGTTGGCTTACAATTGCCACTTCACACAATTACATGAACCAAAATAAAAGCATTACATCATCCAGATACAATCAAGGTCCGACTACGGAACCAAAATAAAAAAAGAACCCCAAATGCGACACGGTCCCCGATCGACCCCAACTGGGCTCCACTACTGATCAACTAGAACGAAACAACACAAAGGACAAGATCTTCAACGAGCTCCTCCTGAGCTGGGTTGCGTCATCTGCATGGACTCATAGGCACCTGCAAGCTAGTTTTGGAAGTATCTGTGAGCCACGGGGACTCAACAATCTCACACCCTCGCGATCAAGACTATTTAAGCTTATGGGTGAGGTAAAAGGTATGAGGTGGAGCTGCAACAAGCGACTAGCATATATGGTAGCTAACATACGCAAATGAGGGCAAGAAGAGAAGGCAAAGCACGGTCGATAAAAGTATGATCAAGAAGTTATCCCAGAACAACTTACGTCAAGCACAACTCCAACACCGTGTTCACTTCCCGGACACCGCCGGAAAGAGACCATGACGGTAACACACGTGGTTGATATATTTTAATTAAGGTCAACTTTAGGTTTTCTACAACCGGATGTTAACAAATTCCCATCTGCCCATAACCGCGGGCACGACTTTTGAAAGTTCAAATCCCTGCAGGGGGTCCCAACTTAGCCCATGACAAGCTCTCACGGTCAACGAAGGATATTCCTTCTAGCGGGAAGACCTGACCAGACTCGGAATCCCGGTTACAAGACATTTCGACAAGGTAAAACTAAACCAGCAACACCGCCCGAATGTGCCGACAAATCCCGATAGGAGCTGCACATATATCTTTCTCAGGGCACACTCAGATTGTCTTAGGTACGGGTAGGCCAGCCCAGAGTTGCCCCTGGTGGCCACCAGCAGCTGACAGGTTGGACCAACACTCAGAGGAGCACTGGCCTAGGGGGGTTAAAATATGATGCCCCTTGAGTCTGCAGAACCCAAGGGAAAAAAGGCTAGGTGGTGAATGGTAAAACCAATGTTGGGCATTGCTGGAAGAGTTTTAGTCAAGGCGAACTGTCAAGGGGTTCCCATTATTACCCAACCGCATAAGGAACGCAAAGTCCGGGAACATAACACCGATATGATGGAAACTAGGGCGGCAAGAGTGGAACAAAACACCAGGCATAAGGCCGAGCCTTCCACCCTTTACCAAGTATATATATGCATTAATTAAATAAGATATATTGTGTTATCCCCACAAGTAAACATGTTCCAACAAGGAACAACATCTCCATGTTCCAACAAGGAACAAACTTCAATCTTCACCTGCAACTAACAATGCTATAAGAGGGGCTGAGCAAAGAGGTAACATAGCCAAACAATGGTTTGCAAGGACAAGGTGGGTTAGAGGCTTGGTTCAACAATATGGGAGGCATGATAAGCAAGTGGTAGGTATCGCAGCATAGGCATGGCAAAAGAGCGAGCAACTAGCAAGCAAAGATAGAAGTGATTTCGAGGTATGGTCATCTTGCCTGAAATCCCGCAAGGAAGAAGAACGAGTCCATGAAGAAGACAAACGGACGTAGATGAACGGGTCCTCACAAACGCGACGTTAACGGAACCAACCCGAAGAAGCAACACCGGAAAGAAGCAAACAACATAGTAAACAACCACGACATGAACATGGCATGATGCACAATCAAGTATGATGCATGTCCGGTTTAATGAAGCATGGCATGGCAAAATGCACAAACAATCCTACAAATTAAGTGGAGCACAATATGCAACTCCGTTGCATATTGACGAAACACCACGTGACTTATTTAGTTCGATCTTGTTTATGTACCCAACAATATTAAATGTTGTTAAACATGGCAAGAGGGTGAAGCGAATGAAAACTACCCATCTAGGCAAGTTTAATGAGGCCGGAACAACAAAACAACAAGTCCGGGAACTCCTCATATGCATATATTAGGTTTGGTACTGTTCTGCCCTAAACATTATTTTAGAGTTATTAAACATGCAAAGTAAAGCCACCATGTTAAACTAGGCATTTTTCTTCCCCATTTACATATAAAGATTATTTAAAATGGAGCTACGGTTATTTAGTTATGAATTACAACATTTTAGCATGGCATAGGAGTAAATTTAATCAAACAACATTTTAAATATTTTAAACATGATATAAAGTTGGATATAATTAACCTACACATAAATCTAAGCATTTTTCATATATAATTCATTTTAATCCGAGGCACCAATTGTGAGTTATTATATGCATGTTGTCTAGGGGGTTTTCTGCAAAAACTGGTGTCTCTGGAATAAAAAAGAAATTCGCCAGACGGGAAAAAAACATGGACTGGGCTGAAACTGGCTGGGACTGGGCTGCTCACATTGGGCCTCCTGGGCCGGCTTGCGTAAAGTGGCCCAGGCGCGGGGCGCTGCTGGACCGGGCTGAAACCGGACCATGCGCGTGCGAGGGAGGCATCCCAGCAGGCGCGCTCGTCCTCCTGTGCTCGAAGCAGAGACAGCTTCAGGCAGTGGAAGTTGCCGGCGATGAGAACGACGACAGGGTGGGAAGCGGCTCCGGCGATGTCAGGAACTGGCGGAGACGGGCGGATCTGGACGGCAGCTTGCCGGATCCGGCGAATCCAGGCGACGACGGAAGCTGGGTGGTAGCGAGAAGCTCCGGGCGGCGGCGCTGTCCATGGTCAGAGAGAGAGCTGTAAGAGAAGGAGGAAGGGAAAACGGAGGATAGGAGGAGAAGGGCGGCCGGGGACGCGACCTGGGCGACGTTTCGCAGCAAGGGTCGCCGGCGGTGAGGTGGGCTACGGTGGCCGGCGGGTCTTGCGGGAGCTCGAGCGGCGGCCTCCCTCCCGATCCAGAACGGATCGAGGAGGTGCAGCGAGGAGGGAACGGGCGACGACTTGGGCTCGGGCAGCTTCCCAGGGCCCGATCCGGGTCCTGGCGGGCCACGGCGGCGCAGGGAGACAGGGAAATGCGAGGAGAGGCCACGTGGCCGCGTGCGAGTGGCCACGGGCGGCTGCTGGCAGTGGCTGAGCCAATCTGGGCACGCCAAGTGGCGGGTGTCAGGTGGACAGCACCGGAAAATGAGGAGGAGGTGGTGGATCTGGTTAGTCGGCGCGAGCTTCGAGGTTTATGCGGCGGCTGGAGGTTTGGGAAGGGGCTAGGCTAGGTTTGGACCCGATTTGGAAGGGGAAGTGGTCTATTTATAGTAGGTGGGCTAGGATTAGGGTTTGGAGAGGGGTTTTCTCCGTTTTGGACCCTCGGATCGCGATCGTGCAGTCCAAAGTGGAGGGGGAACTAGGTGGTCTGAGAGCAGAGAAGAGAAGAAGAGGCCCAGCGGCTGTTTCCGGAGACCGGAAACGTCCGACGTTAGACCAGCTATAATGCCGCTATAGTTTAACGGTTGGGCTATCAAACGAACTCCGAATGTGATGAAACTTGACAGGCGGTCTATCTACACTACAACAAGACCACACGCCAACTCTCATCTCATTCTGAGAATATTTTCCGACCACTTATAAAATAAAATTTCGGACATGCCGCGGGCGCGTGCGAGTGTGTCTGGGCTCAGAACGGACAACGGAAGGAACTGGGAAACCCGGATGGATGCATGTTTCGAAAACATGATGATGCAATGCACATGATGACATGACAAGATGCAACACGCAAGCGAATGAGATGGCAACAATAGCGAATAACGGGAAGACACGTGGCACAACGGTCTCGGGGTGTTACACTTCTGGACATCAACACACGCATAGGGCACTTCATCTGGAGTGTGGCACCAACTTTCTCTGGGTTCGTGTCGATTCCTCGTTCGGAAATGAGGAAGCCGAGTAACTTTCCGCCAGGAACTCCGAAAGTACACTTTGATGGGTTGAGCTTGATATCATATCTTCTCAAGTTGGCAAAGGTTTCAGCAAGGTTAGTCGGCAGGTCGGAACCTTTGCGCGACTTGACCACAATGTCATCCATGTATGCTTCCACATTCCGATTGATTTGAGTGAGCAGACACTTCTGAATCATCCTCATGAATGTGGCTCCAGCATTCTTGAGACCGAATGGCATGGTGACATAACAAAAACACCCGAATGGAGTGATGAAAGCTGTTTTTATCTCATCGGGTCCATAAAGTCGGATCTGATGGTACCCGGAATAGGCGTCTAGGAAAGACAAACGCTCACACCCTGCAGTCAAGTCAACAATTTGGTCGATATGGGGGAGAGGAAAATGATCTTTCGGGCAGGCCCGATTGATATGCTTGAAGTCAGTGCACATGCGAAGTGAGTCATCCTTCTTGGGGACCATAACAACATTGGTGAGCCACTCGGAGTGGTAAATCTCGCGGATGAACTCAGCTGCTAGGAGCCGGGCCACTTCCTCACCGATTGCTTTTCTCTTCTGTATGGCGGACCGTCGAAGATGTTCTTTGACTGGTTTCACTTTCGGGTCGACTCGCAAATGATGCTCAACCAGTCCCCTAGGTACACCCGGCATGTTAGAAGATTTCCATGCAAAGATGTCCCAGTTCTCACAGAGGAACTAGATGAGCGCTTCTTCCTATTTACTGTCGAGTGAAGTTGAAATGTGAGTAGGAGCAGCATTAGGATCGGTCAGGTGAATATGAATCGGCTTGGTTTCACCGGGCGACTGAAATGCAGAATCAGTAGCAGGCTTCTTGGAGCGCAACAAATCACTCGGATCTGCATTTTTCTGGTATTCTTGCATTTCGATCGCTGTCATTTGTGCATCGGCAATTTTTGAGCCCTTCTGGAAGCACTCTTCTGCTTTCTGCCGATTGCCAGTGATAGTCATCACTCCTCTGGGACCAGGCATTTTCAATTTGAGGTACACGTAACACGGTCGAGCCATGAAGCGTGCATAAGCAGGCCTAGCCAGAATGGCATGATAAGCACTCTTGAAATCCACTACTTCAAATATCAACTTTTCTTTGCGGTAATTCTTGGAATCACCGAAAACCACATCAAGGGCAATCTGGCCGAGTGATTCAACCTTCTTGCCGGGTATAACACCATGGAAACTCATATTACTTTTGCTGAGCTTGGACATCAGAATCCCCATTCCCTTCAAGGTTTTAGCATAAAGGATATTCAGGCCGCTACCACCATCCATCAGCACTTTAGTCAGTCGAGTGCCTTCAACAACTGGGTCGACCAACAACGCTTGCCTCCCAGGGGTGGCTATACGTGCTGGATGGTCAGACTGGTCGAATGTGATGGCAGTCTAGGAGCACTTCAAATAACTTGGTGTTGCCGGAGCAACCATGTTCACTTCTCTGTTGATAAATTTCAGTCGACTTTTGCTCTCAACATCAGCAAAAATCATCAATGTGGATTTGACAAGGAAAACCATCATCATCCTCTTCCTTATCCTCATCCTTGTCTGACTCCTTTTCCTTCTCTTTGGGTTGCTTCTCTCAGAATTTCTGGATCAGGAGTTGACACTGTCGAGTGGTGTGCTTGGGATAAATCAAATTACCCTCTTGATCTTTCTTGGTGTGAATATGACATGGCAAATCCAACACATCATTCTCGTCTTTTCTTGGGATTCCAGGGCCCTTTGGGCTTCCCCTTGAACTTTCCTTGAGCCACAACTAAGGCCTCCCCGGGAGCAACTGGCTCGGCCTTACGCTTCTGTTTCTGATTGGAAGTACCCCCTCCGGTGTCCTGGGCGACTGTTTTGTGCTTGCCACTCTAGAGTCGGTCTTCCTCTTTGCCGTTAGCATGTTTGGTGGCAATCTCCATCATCCGAGTCAGATTCATATCTCCTGTCCGACCGAATTTCAGATTCAATTCCCGATACTTAACGCCTTCCTTGAAGGCACAGATTGCTTGGTGATCTGATACATTCTCCACCGTATGGTGTAACGTGATCCATCTATGGATATAGTCTCTCAAGGTTTCATTCAGTTTCTAAACACAACACTGCAACTCTGTCAACCCTGCCGGTCGCTTGCAAGTACCTTCAAAAGTTCTAACAAACACTGGCGAGTTCTTCCCAACTGTATATGCTACCAGGTGCTAATTGGTTCAGCCACGCCCTGGCCGAGCCTTCTAGCATGAGACGAAGGTGCTTCATAGCCACTTCTTCATTGCCACCACCAATTTGCACAACAACTCTGTAATCTTCAAGCCAAGTGTCAGGCTTAGACACACCGGTGAACTTGCTGACTCCAGTCGCCATCCTGAAGTTGGGAGGAATCACTGCGGCCCTGATATCTCTGCTAAAACACTCGGGACTGGAAACATGCACTCTGCTGCTAGTCGGATAATCTCTGTCATGACCTTCTCTATGCACTTTGTTCATGTCAACCAGATCTTGAACGAGAATAGATCTCGCATCAAAGCCTAGTTCTCTTGGGTCGACTGGTACTCTTCGCTCCCCACGGTGGGGGCACCTGTCATCCTGCCGCCGAGGCACGTATGACCCACTCCTCGGAGGAGGCGTGGGCACTCGACGACGGTCATCGTGGCCGAGTCGATGATCATACTGCTCATGGTTTCTGTACTGATCCTGCCGGTGCCCACGTCCCTCACGTCGCGGAGGCGATCTTGGGCTGTGAGCTGACTGGACTGTGTCTGCCACCACGGACCCCCTATGGATCCTATTCCGTGACTGAGATACTGCTGTATTCTGTTCTCCAGCTTCTCAGAGAAAGTCTTGGATCTGCGTCAAACCCCTGCCTGCCTCCGATTGGGAAGGCAGGATTGACTCTGCTATTCGGGCTGCAGCTGTGAGATTTTGGATCGGAGTGCGGTATACCTGCGTTTGAGGTGGAAAACGCTGCCATCGACTGGATTGAGGGATCCGCTGCCGAGCATGTTCGTCGAGTGCATGCTGCAGGTTCTCTAGTCGAGTGCGCTCAGCCAAGTTGGCCAGGCGCGCTTCCTCCAAGGCCCTGGCCTCGGGGTTTCTCCAACGATAGGAGTGTGAAGTTGAGGGAGTCCTGGATTAGGGGGTCTCCGGACAGCCGGACTATTGGACTATGAAGATACGAGATTGAAGACTTCATCCCGTGTCCGGATGGGACTCTACTTGGCGTGGAAGGCAAGCTAGGCAATACGGGTATGTATATCTCCTCCTTTGTAACCGACCTTGTGTAACCCTAGCCCCCTCCGGTGCCTATATAAACCGGAGGGTTTTAGTCCATAGGATAACATGCAATCATACCATAGGCTAGCTTCTAGGGTTTAGCCTCTTTGATCTCGTGGTAGATCAACTCTTGTAATACTCATATCATCAAGAACAATCAAGCAGGACGTAGGGTATTACCTCCATCAAGAGGGGCCGAACCTGGGTAAACATCATGTCCCCTGCCTCCTGTTACCATCCACCTTAGACGCACAGTTCGGGACCCCCTACTCGAGATCCGCCGGTTTTCACACCGACATTGGTGCTTTCATTGAGAGTTCCACTGTGTCATCACCATAAGGCTTGATGTCTCCTTCGATCATCGCTAGCGATGCGGTTAAGGGTGAGGCTTTCCTCCCCAGACAGATCTTCATATTCGACGGCTTTGCACTGCGGGCCAATTCGCTTGGCCATCTGGAGCAGATCGAGAGCTACGCCCCTGGCCATCAGGTCAGATTTGGAAACTTGAACTACACGGTCAACATCCGCGGAGACTTGATCTTCGATGGATTCGACGCCATGTCGGACGCGCCGCACAGTCGCGACGAGCATGACGTAACTCTATCGTCGTACAATGTTCAGGAGATCGCATCCGCAGCTACTCCATCCATCAATCCGGAGCAAGTCGCGCCATCCGAGAGTGGAGGGATGGACCCCGCCATGGAGGCCGCACTCTCAGTGGTGATAGAGCCAGATACTAACTTCACCCCTTACAAGAGCCATGTCGCCGAACCATTGGATTCATCTCCGGCCACGGACTCCGAGCCGCTCACATCCGTGCCCGTCGAGTCCGACTGGGCGCCGATCATGGAGTTCACCTCCGCGGATATCTTTCAGCACTCACCTTTAAGAGATGTGCTAAACTCATTAAGGTCTCTCTCCCTGTCGGAAGAACCTTGTCCGAACAATGTCCGGCTAGAATGAGATGCGGACAATGAAGAAATTCACTACCCACCCACCACCCACTTAGTAGCCACTGTCGACGACTTAACTGACATGCTCGACTTCGGCTCCTGTAACGCCCTCGATGCGGCTATATCTCCCACGTGTCGAAGCACGACTTAGAGGCATAATCGCATTGAAAGCAATGTCGCAAGTGAGGTAATCTTCACAACAACCCATGTAATGAATAAGGGAAAAAGGTACATAGTTGGCTTACAATCACCATGTCACACAATAGCATAAATATCATTACATTCATCCAGATACAATCAAGGTCCGACTACGGAACCAAAATAAAGATAACCCCAAAAGTGACAAAGCCCCCGATCGCCCCAACTGGGCTCCACTACTGATCGTCTAGTAAAGAAATGTAGTATCGTCCTAAGTCCTCATCAAACTCCCACTTGAGCTCAGTCGAATCACCTGGAGTGGTATCATCGGTCCCTGCATCTGGTTTTGGAAATAATTTGTGAGTCACGGGGACTCGGCAATCTCACACCCTCGCGATCAAGACTATTTAAGCTTATAGGAAGGGTAAAGGTATGATGTGGAGCTGTGGCAAGCGACTAGCATATATGGTGGCTAACATACGCAAAAGAGAGCGAGAAGAGAAAGCAAAGGCACGGTAGAACAACTAAGATCAAGAAGTGATCCTGGAACAACCTATGTTCAAGCATAACCCGAACACCGTGTTCACTTCCCGGACTCCGCCGGAAAGAGACCATCACGGCTACACACTCTGTTGATTCATTTTAATTAAGTTAAGTTTCAGGTTTTCTACAACCGGACATTAACAAATTCCCATCTGCCCATAACCACGGGCACGGCTTTCGAAAGTTCAAATCCCTACAGGGGAGTCCCAACTTAGCCCATCACAAGCTCTCACGGCCAATGAAGGATATTACTTCTCCCAAGACAATCTGATCAGACTCGGAATCCCGGTTACAAGACATCTCGACAATGGTAAAACTAAACCAGCAAAGCCACCCGATGTGCCGACAAATCCCGATAGGAGTCGCACGTATCTCGCTCTCAGGTCACACCGGATAGTCAAGCTACGAGTAAAACCAACCCTTGAGTTGCCCCAAGGTGGCCCTGCAGGCTGCCATTTCGGACCAACACTTAGAGGAGCACTGGCCCAGGGGGTTTAAAATAAAGATGACCCTTGAGTCCGTGAAACCCAAGGGAAAAAGGGCTAGGTGGCAAATGGTAAAACCAAGGTTGGGCATTGCTGGAAGAGTATTATTCAAGGTGAACTGTCAAGGAGTTCCCATTATAACCCAACCGTGTAAGGAACGCAAAATCAAGGAACATAACACCGGTATGACGGAAACTAGGGCGGCAAGAGTGGAACAAAACACCAGGCATAAGGCCGAGCCTTCTACCCTTTACCAAGTATATAGGTGCATTAAAGTAGACAAGATATAATAATGATATCCCAACAATAAACATGTTCCAACAAGGAACAAACTCCAATCTTCACCTACAACTAGCAACGCTATAAGAGGGGCTGAGCAAAGCGGTAACATAGCCAAACAACGGTTTGCTAGGACAAGGTTGGTTAGAGGATTGACATGGCAATATGGGAGGCATGATAAGCAAGTGGTAGGTATCGTAGCATAGGCATAGCAAAAGAGCGAGCATCTAGCAAGCAAAGATAGAAGTGATTTCGTGGGTATGGTCATCTTGCCTGCAAGTTCTCCGAGTTGACGTTAGCTTGATCCTCGTAAATGTACTCAGCGGGCTCCTCGATCACGTACTCATCTCCCGGCTCTACCCAAAGCAAGAACACAAGCAAAGGGAGACACAACCAACCATGTGCAATGCACAAGCAACATGATGCAAAACATGGTAAGATATGCGGGATGCGATATGCGATGCATATGCATGCTTCGAAAAGCAATGATTGAACCTAGCCTCAACACGGAAAACCAAGAGTTCCACTGGAAAGATGAGTTGATTTCGTTCGAAATCGATATAAAGATCACCGGAATCGGATGCACGGTTTGGAAATGACAAGCAAAACAAATATGGCACCGATCTGCGATTAACAGCACGAGGCCACCTAAATGCATCAAGAACAACATGCTACAGCACTCTAACATAGCAATAAAATACATGTAAGGGATCCACTCAAGATGCTTCAAAAAAGATGAACACTGAGCTATGGCTAATTCACTCAATAGCAGGTTCAAACAAGCATGGAAAAAGAGCAAAAGATATCAGGTTACAGACTTAGTGAAATAAACAGCATGTCAGGAACTTAACATCAGGAAGCAATGTTTAGAGCAAGGTAACAACATGCTACAGGAACATATCATGGCAAAGCAAGGCATGGCATGAATCTGCTCAAAGCATACAACAAAAGTCCCTTACTGACCATAAGCCAAAATGGATCAGAAAACACAATGGCAACCATGTGAACATAGCAATTATCGTAAACAGATTCAGACTTAGCAGAAAACTGGAACATGGCAAAACAGACATTAATTAGGCATGTTTACGAGCTCGATGCACTCACCACAAGGCATTGCATGACAAACTAAGTATACACCCAGCAAGTAGACATGGCATACAAGCTAAACATGGCAAGAACAAAAACATAGCATGCATGGATCAACTACAACAAGCTCGGCAAAAATGCTTAACACGTAAACATTCTGCCAGGAACATTTTATAGCAAAAGTAGAGCTCGATTGACTCAAGATAGGGTGCTCCATAATTGCAAACAAAGACATGGATGGATAGAGCACCACAATATCTACAAAACATCCATACTGATCATGCTCAAAAGAGGCACGGATCACTCGGTAGCAACATGAATACATGGCATAAAAATATAAACAGGGCAATGACTTAGAATTTTTCTAAGTCCCTGAAATCAGCAACATTGAGAGGGCTACTTTGCATGCTTATGCTAGTCAGCA
>NW_025227708.1:7291-16879 GCF_018294505.1 Triticum aestivum | reverse complement strand
GGGCGCGGCCCCGGGCCTCGCGGGCTGGCGGCGGAGGAGGCCGGGCGGTGCCACATGGCATGTCCTGATTGGGCGCGGGGGCGACGACGGCTTTGTCCGGCGGCGGTGGACGTGTCCGGACGCACGGAGAGGAGCGGGGCTAGGGTTACGGTGCGAATGGACCCGCAATTTCGGGGAAGAGACCTATATATATAGGTAGAGGGAGCTAGGAGGCTCCAAATTGAGCACGGTTTTCGGCCACGCGATCATCATCGAACGGCCTAGATGATGGAGGGGTTTAGGTGGGTTTTGGGCCACTTTGGAGGGGTGTTGGGCTGCAACACACACGAGGCCTTTTCGATCCCTCGGTTAACCGTTGGAGTACCAAACGAAGACCAAATGACACAAAACTTGACAAGCGGTCTACCGGTAGTAAACCAAGGCCACATGACAAGTCTCGGTCCAATACGAGAATGTTTAACACCCACACACGAAAAGAGGTAGAAAGGGACACCGGAGGACATAGGAGTGCCTGAATGCAAAACGGACAACGGGGAAAATGATCGGATGCATGAGACAAACACGTATGCAAATGCGATGCACATGATGACATGATATGAGATGCATGACAAAGACAAAAGAAACACAACGAGAAAAACCCGACAACAAGGAAATAACATAACTTAGTGCCGGAAATGGCAAGAGTTGTAATACAAATGTGGCAAGTAACATACGGGGTGTTACAACACTCCACCACTACGAAAGGATCTCGTCCCGAGATCTAGGACTGGAAAAACTCCGGGTACTTAGAACGGAGGAGATCCTCGCGTTCCCAGGTAGCTTCGTGGTCGGAATGATGTGACCACTTGACTTTGAGGAATTTGATAGACTTGTTGTGGGTCTTGCGCTCAGTTTCTTCAAGAATAGCAACGGGGTGCTCATGATAAGACAAGTCTTCTTGGAGATCAATCTCTTCGAAGTTGATGGTGCAGTCAGGAGTCTTGAAACACTTGCGGAGTTGAGACACGTGAAACACATCCTGCACGTTTGCAAAGTTGGACGGAAGCTCAAGTTGATAGGTGAGATCGCCTCTTTTGCCAATGATCTTGAAAGGACCCACGTATCTCGAGGCAAGCTTCCCTTTGATACCAAAGCGACGAGTACCTTTCATTGGAGAGACGTGGAGGTAGACATGGTCTTCGATCTCGAAAGCCAAGACACGATGCTTGCTATCATAGTAACTCTTCTGGCGCGATTGCACGGCTTTGAGATTATCATGAATGACTTTGCACATTTCTTTTGCCTCTGTGATCAAGTCATTGCCAAGGAGTTGGCGTTCACCAGTTTCTGACCAGTTAAGAGGAGTACGACACTTCCTGCCATAGAGAATCTCGAATGGGGCCTTGCCCGAACTCGCTTGGAAGCTGTTGTTGTAGGAGAACTCGGCATATGGAAGACAATCTTCCCACTTCATACCGAAAGAGATGACACATGCACTGAGCATATCTTCAAGAATCTGATTAACTCGCCCGACTTGGCCACTGGTTTGAGGATGAAAAGTTGTGCTGAAGCGAATGTTGGTGCCCATGGCCTTCTGAAAAGAATCCCAGAACTTGCAGGTAAAGATGTCGCCATGATCTAAAGATATCAACTACGAAATGCCGTGCAGAGAGACAATCCTGGAGGTATATAGCTCTGCCAACTGAGCTGCTGTGATAGATTCTTTGATAGGAAGAAAATGAGCCACTTTAGTGAGCTTGTCGATGACAACAAAGATAGCATCATTGCCACGCTTGGACTTGGGAAATCCAGTCACGAAGTCCATCTCAATGTGGTCAAACTTCCATTCTGGAATGGCAAGAGGTTGGAGGAGACCAGCTGGTCGTTGGTGTTCTGCTTTCACTCTTCTGCAGACATCACATTCATTCACGAACTAAGCAATCTCGCGCTTCATTCGAGTCCACCAATACGACTGCTTGAGGTCATGGTACATCTTTGTACTTCCAGGGTGGATAGAGAGGAGTGAGTTGTGAGCCTCGTTCATAATGACTTCACGAAGGTCACCTTCAGGCACAAGAATGCGATCCTCGAAGAATAGAGTATCCTTGTCATCAAGACGATAGCACTTGTACTTGGGTTGACTCTTGGCAATCCCAATCTTCACCTTCTTCACCATAGCATCAAGAAGTTGAACCTCGCGAATCTGATCTTCCAAAGTAGGAGAAACATGGAGGTTGGACAGAAATCCTTAAGGAACAACTTGCAGATTGAGTTTGCGGAAAGCTTCACAAAGCTCAGATTGGTAAGGATTGATA
Source organism: Triticum aestivum (assembly GCF_018294505.1). Classification (NCBI taxonomy): domain Eukaryota; kingdom Viridiplantae; phylum Streptophyta; class Magnoliopsida; order Poales; family Poaceae; genus Triticum; species Triticum aestivum. The sequence continues at coordinate 14,585 of NW_025227708.1, read as the reverse complement.
ATCAGACTGTTGCAGTAAGCCTTGCTGCTCAATGCGTCAGCAATTACATTGGCCTTGCCTGGAGTATATTCAATACTCGGATTATACTCTTGAATCATTTCGACCCAACGAGTCTGCCTGAGGTTGAGGTTTGGCTGAGTGGAGATGTACTTGAGACTCTTGTGGTCAGTGATGATGTCCACTTTCCTTCCCCATAAGAGATGTCTCCATGTTAAAAGAGCATGGACAACTGCCGCCAACTCGAGGTCGTGAGTGGGGTACTTATTTTCGTTGGGCTTTAAGGGAAGCATCACAGAAGACCTCGAACGGTTTGGATTCATCAGGAGGAGTTAGAACTGGAGCAGTGACTAACTTCTCTTTCAGGGTGTTGAAAGCGATGTCACATTCAGGCGACCAGATGTACTTCACATGCTTCTGGAGAAGGTTGGAAAGAGGCTTCGCGATCTTAGAGAAATTCTCAACGAACCTTCGACAATAGCTTGCGAGCCCAAGGAAGCTGCGGAGTTGCTTTACATTCTGAGGTGGTTCCCAATTCACAATTGCAGACACCTTCTCGGGATTCACAGCTATGCCCTTGGCGGAAATGATATGTCCAAGGTAGAGAACCTCATCAAGCCAAAACTCACACTTTGAAAACTTCGCATAGAACTGATGTTCTCTGAGTTTATCCAGCACCAAACGGAAGTGCTTGGCATGATCCTCTTTGTTCTTGGAAAAGACCAAAATGTCATCGGTGTAGACCAAGACGAAGTCATCTATGTAGGCGTTGAAGATGAAGTTCATCATGCAAGAGAATGTTGGCGGAGCATTGACAAGGCCGAAAGACATGACAGTGTATTCATATGAACCATAGCTTGTTCTAAATGCTGTCTTGGGGATATCTTATTCACGAATGCGAATCGGATGATAGCCCATATGGAGATCAAGCTTGGAGAAAACTTGAGCACCTTTGAGTTGTTCAAATAGCTCGTTGATGTTGGGAAGTGGGTACTTGTGCTTTATGGTCTTCTTGTTCAATGGATGGTAGTCGACACAAAGTCGGTCCGTTCCATCCTTCTTCTTGACAAAAAGAACATCACAACCCCATGGAGAAGAACTTGGTCGGATGAGACCCAAGGCTCTTGAATATCGAGTTGTTTCTTCAGCTCCTTCAACTCTTCAGGTCCAAGCTTGTAAGGATGTTTGCAAATAGGTTTCGTGCCAGGCTCAAGATCGATGACGAATTCAACTGGCCGGTGCAGAGGCATTCCTGGAAGCTCTTCTGGAAAGACGTCTTGATATTCACAAACGACTAGAATCTGAGAGATGGCATCCAGCTCGCCCTTCTCATTGAGAGAAAACAGTCGGATGGTATCATCCCTTGCGGCAAAGACGATTACATCCTCAGATGAATGTGTCAATTGAATCTGCATGGCAGCACAATCAAGCTGAGCCTTGTGCTTAGAAAGCCAATCCATTCCGAGAATAAGATCGATATCCGAGTTATCAAGGACCATTGGAGAAGACAGAAACTTATAGTCTCCCAACGTGATATTAACATCTGGAACCACCAAACTGGCACTCAAACGTTTACCTGGAGAAACGATATCCATTGATTTACCCAAATGAGAAGAAGCCAATTCATTCTTGGCGAAAAATGTCTTTGACATGAAACAATGCGATGCACCAGTATCAAAAAGGACTTTTGCAGGAACATCGTTAATAGGAAGGTTACCCATGATCACATCTGACGAGTCCTCTGCCTGAGCTGTGTTCATCAAGTTGACCTTGGCATGCTTGGGATTATGCTTGTCCACTGCAGTGCTAGCAGATCTCACAGGAGGAGGAGGAAGACGCCTCTGATTGAAGCATTTGTTGGCATAGTGACCCTTCTGCTGACACTTGTTGCAAGTGACCTCCGAGAGCGGACGGTGATACGGAGCACTTGATCTTGGAGCATGAGATGAAGTCTTGTTCTGAAAGCCTGGGTTGGGTGGGTGGGAAGATCCATTGCCACCTTTGCTCTTCTGCTGATAAGGCTGACGGAATGGAGGCGGAGGAGGCAACCAATACTTTTGCTGCTTAGTTGCCACTTGAGTTGAGGAAGAAGAAGTTGCATCCCTGACTCACTTCTTGGAAGCATCGCACTTGAGTTGAGCAGCCTCTTGTTTCAGTGCCATGTTGTAAAACTCATCGTACTTCTACGGCTCAAAGAGCACAAGAGCTAGTTGAAGATCTTCTCTGAGGCCACCTCTGATCTGATAAATCATGCTCTTCTCGTCAGGGACGTCTTGCTTGGCGAAACGAGCGAGCTTCTGGAACATGATGTTATACTGGTAAACAGACAAGTTGCCTTGCTTCAGGTTGTGGAATTCCTCACGCTTGCTCTCAACAACACTCTGAGGAATGTGGTGAGCTTTGAAGTCTTGACGGAATTCATCCCAGGTAATCACACGACCTCCTCTGGAATCTTTGTATTGCTGATACCATTCTACAGCTTGGTCTTTGAGTTGGAACGAAGCGAACTTGACAAAGTCCTCAGGCCTGACGTTGCTGCACTCGAAATGCTTGCAGATATCCACGAGCCAATCATCAGCGTCTTTTGCCTCAACACAGTTACTGAAGGAATTTGGCTGGTTTGCGAGGAACTGGTTGAGTGTAGCAAACTGATTCTTATTATTGCCATGGCCTTGATTCCCTTGGTTGCGCTCTTGCAAGAGTTGCATGATCAGCTGCGTGTTAGCATTGGTAGCGGCCATCACAGCTTGCCATGCCTCCGGAGGTGGAGGTGGTGGTGGCGGATCAGGGTTAGAATGCGTAGGAGGAGCCATCCTGAAGAGGGTGACATCCATTAGCATCTTGACAGACATATATTCAAGCTTAATCAAATGGATCAAAATTGCAACATATAGTCTTAACATCCGAACAAAATGAACAAATGCATTCCAATTGAAATGGTCACACTTCCATAAATTGAGAAGCCACTTAAATAGAGGTAGAATAATAAAACAACAAGGTATGGACAAGAACAAATACTTGGTGAGGATTACCCAATCACAAACCAAATATTTGCGGAAGAAATTCTAGAGCTACATGAATTCCCACCTATGAAACTCCCGAACCTTTCCGGTTATGCAATCAGGTGCTGGGGATACAGGGGAAGCATAATATCTCACCCAAAGCTAGCAAATCCTACATCCAGTTGTATCCATCCTTCAACACATAACCAAGAAACCTTCAGAAATCATTTATGGCAACCTTCGAAAAGCATCCGTTATACGAGTTATGGCGATACTCCCGAACTCCCGCCCCAGTACTGGGTGGCGTCGAGGTTATCTCACCAACAACTACATAAAAGAGATTTTCGATGTTGGCAAAACTCAGGTATTCCAGAATTGCAACGATAAAATTGTGACGACAACACCTCGGAGCTCAACTCCCCGGGACACTGCCACAACCCCTAAATATCAGGAGGCACCAAGAACAATGTTCTCGTCACAAAACCATCATAACGATTCCAAGATACCCACGTGATCCTAAATTTTTTTAGTGAAATTTGAGAAGAGAAGAGTCAAAACTCTATGTCAGGATGCCTCACAAGAGCGACCAAGGGACTGAGGAGTAAAAAGAATCCTACTCTCCGATATATATATAATCCTAAATGACTCAAAACATTTTTCTAGACTCAACAACGCCAGCGATTCGATCAAGCAGGGGGCTCCTAACGTCGGGGAAGGCTCTGATTACCAACTTGTAACGCCCTCGATGCGGCTATATCTCCCACATGTCGAAGCATGACTTAGAGGCATAACCGCATTGAAAGCAATGTCGCAAGTGAGGTAATCTTCACAACAACCCATGTAATGAATAAGGGAAAAAGGTACATAGTTGGCTTACAATCGCCACATCACACAATAGCATAAATATCATTACATTCATCAAGATACAATCAAGGTCCGACTACAGAACCAAAATAAAGATAACCCCAAAAGCGACAAAGCCCCCGATCGCCCCAACTGGGCTCCACTACTGATCGTCTGGAAAAGAAACGTAGTATCGTCATGAGTCCTCATCGAACTCCCACTTGAGCTCAGTCGAATCACCTGGAGCGGTATCATCGGTCCCTACATCTGGTTTTGGAAGTAATCTATGAGTCACGGGGACTCAGCAATCTCACACCCTCGCGATCAAGACTATTTAAGCTTATAGGAAGGGTAAAGGTATGGTGTGGAGCTGCAGCAAGCGACTAGCATATAGGTCGCTAACATACGCAAAAGAGAGCGAGAAGAGAAAGCAAAGACACGCTCGAACAACTATGATCCAGAAGTGATCCTAGAACAACCTACGTTCAAACATAACCCGAACACTGTGTTCACTTCCCGGACTCCGTCGGAAAGAGACCATCATGGCTACACAATCTGTTGATTCATTTTAATTAAGTTAAGTTTCAGGTTTTCTACAACCGGACATTAACAAATTCCCATCTGCCCATAACCGCGGGCACGGCTTTTGGAAGTTGAAATCCCTGCAGGGGAGTCCCAACTTAGCCCATCACAAGCTCTCACGACCAATGAAGGATATTCCTTCTCCCAAGACAATCCGATCACACTCGGAATCCCGGTTACAAGACATCTCGACAATAGTAAAACTAAACCAGCAAAGCCACCCGATGTGCCGACAAATCCCGATAGGAGTCGCACGTATCTCGTTCTCAGGGCACACCGGATAGGTCAAGCTATGAGTAAAACCAACCCTCGAGATGCCCCGAGGTGGCCCCGCAGTCTTCCCATTTCGGACCAACACTCAGAGGAGCACTGGCCCAGGGGGGTTTAAAATAAAGATGACCCTTGAGTCCGCGAAACCCAAGGGAAAAAGGGCTAGGTGTCAAATGGTAAAACCAAGGTTGGGCATTGCTGGAAGAGTTTTATTAAAGGCGAACTTTCAAGGGGTTCCCATTATAACCCAACCATGTAAGGAACACAAAATCAAGGAACATAACACCGGTATGACGGAAACTAGGGCGGCAAGAGTGGAACAAAATACCAGGCATAAGGCCGAGCCTTCCACCCTTTACCAAGTATATAGGTGCATTAAAGTAGACAAGATATAATAATGATATCCCAGCAATAAACATGTTCCAACAAGGAACAAACTCCAATCTTCACCTGCAACTAGCAATGCTATAAGAGGGGCTGAGCAAAGCGGTAACATAGCCAAACAATGGTTTGCTAGGACAAGGTGGGTTAGAGGCTTGACATGGCAATATGGGAGGCATGATAAGCAAGTGGTAGGTATCATAGCATAGGCATAGCAAAAGAGCGAGCATCTAGCAAGCAAAGATAGAAGTGATTTCGAGGGTATGGTCATCTTGCCTACAAAGTTCTCCGAGTTGACGTTAGCTTGATCCTCGTAAACATACTCAACGGGCTCCTCGATCACGTACTCGTCTCCCGGCTCTACCCAAAGCAAGAACACAAGCAAAGGGAGACACAATCAACCACGTGCAATGCACAAGCAACATGATGCAAAACATGGTACAATATGCGGGATGCGATATGTGATGCATATGCATGCTTCGAAAAGGAATGATTCAACCTGTCCTCAACTTGGAAAACCAAGAGTGCTACTGGAAAGAGGAGTTGATTTCGGTCGAAATCGATATAAAGATCACCGGAATCAGATGCACGGTTTGGAAATGACAAGCAAAACAAATATGGCACCGATCTCCGATTAATAGCACGAGGCCACCTAAATGCATCAAGAACAACATGCTACAGCACTCTAACATAGCAACAAAATACATGGCAGGGATCCACTCAAGATGCTTCACAAAATATGAACACTGAGCTACGGCTAATTCACTCAATAGCAGGTTCAAACAAGCATGAAAAAAGAGCAAAAGATATCAGGTTACAAACTTAGTGAAATAAACAGCATGTGAGGAATTTAACATCAGGAAGCATTGTTTAGAGCAAGGTAACAACATGCTACGGGAACATATCATGGCAAAGCAAGGCATGGCATGAAGCTACTCAAAGCATACAACAAAAGTCCCTTACTGACCATAAGCCAAAAGGGATCAGAAAACACAATGGCAACCATGTGAACATAGCAATTATCGTTAACAGATTCAGACTTAGTAGAAAATTGGAACATGGCAAAACAGACATTAAGTAGGCATGTTTACGAGCTCGATGCACTCACCACAAGGCATTGCATGACAAACTAAGCATACACCCAGCAAGTGGACATGGCATAGAAGCTAAACATGGCAAGAACAACAACATAGCATGCATGGATCAACTACAACAAGCTCGGCAAAAAAGCTTAACACGTAAACATTCTGCCAGGAACATTTTATAGCAAAAGTAGAACTCGATTGACTCAAGCTAGGGTTCTCCATAATTGCAAACAAAGACATGGATGGATAGAGCACCACAATATCTACAAAACATCCTTACTGATCATGCTCAAAAGAGGCACGGATCACTCGGTAGCAACATGAATACATGGCATAAAAATATAAACAGGGGAATGACTTAGAATTTTTCTAAGTCCCTGAAATCAGCAACATTGAGAGGGCTACTTTGCATGCTTTTCCTAGTCAGCACAGAGATCACAAAAATACATGGCATACACCACTGTAAAGATGGCATGGCATACTTCAAAACACATGTAGAGCTCAAGTTCATAGGAGGCACACATCAATCATGGCAAAAATGACAAATGTCCAATTACTGATAAGAATCTGAAACTAACAGAAACTAGCACTCTTCCAACATCATTTAGGGCATCAAGATGAGCTCAAATGAACATGATGTAATGAGATGAAATGAAGTACTCGTCGAGACGAACATTTCGATATGCTACACGCCCGAAACGGAGCCATGGATGCAGAGTTATGACATGTGAAAATATGCTAAAAATACTGATATTAAGGCAAAATTAGGTCATCTGATTCGAATCTAGATCTGGATCCAGATCGGGCACTATAGCGATGTAGAAACCGAAGTTCGGCGACCAGAGTCACTATTCGCCGGGGACGACGCCGGAGCTCGGGGGAGAGGAAGGAGTGGTCGTCGGACGGAGGAGGTCGGCGGAGGAGCTCGCCGGAGCGCCGGAGCGCCAGGCGGCGAGGTGGCGATGGCGACCGCGGGCGTGGCACCGGAGTTGAGGGCGCGGTAACTGGAGCGGGGCGGTGCCGGCGATGGCGCGCGGCTGTGCCGGGCAGAGAGGCAGGACGGCGCAGGCGAGGCTCCCTCGCGCGGGTGCGGGCGGCGGAAGACGCGGGCCGGGGAGGGCCCGCCCCGGGCCT
>NW_025227708.1:5778-7160 GCF_018294505.1 Triticum aestivum | reverse complement strand
AGGCCGGGCGGTGCCACGTGGCACGTCCTGATTGGGCGCGGGGGCAGTGGTGGCGTTGTCCGGTGGTGGCGGACGTGTCCGGCCGCGCGGAGAGGAGCGGGGCTAGGATTAGGGTGCGAAATGGACCCGGAATTTCGGGGAAGAGGCCTATATATATAGGTAGAGGGAGCTAGGAGGCTCCAAATTGAGCATGGTTTTCGGCCACGCGATCATGGTCGAACGACCTAAATGATGGAGGGGGTTTTGGTGGGTTTGGGGCCACTTTGGAGGGGTGTTGGGCTGCAACACACAAGAGGCCTTTTCAGTCCCTCGGTTAACCGTTGGAGTACCAAACGAAGACCAAATGACACGAAACTTGACAGGCGGTCTACCGGTAGTAAACCAAGGCTGCATGACAAGTCTCGGTCCAATCCTAAAACATTTAACACCCGCACACGAAAAGAGGTAGAAAGGGACACCGGAGGACATAGGAGCGCCGGAATGCAAAACGGACAATGGGGAAAATGCTCGGATGCATGAGACGAACATGTATGCAAATGCGATGCACACGATGACATGATATGAGATGCATGACAAAGACAAAAGCAACACGACGACAAAAACCCGACAACGAAGAAATAACATAACTTAGTGCCGGAAATGGCAAGAGTTGGAATACAAATATGGCAAGTTACATACGGGGTGTTACAGCTCCGAAGACTTCGACGGTATGGACGACGAAGCCAGAGACGAACAGGAACCACCACCCTCAGGGTGCTGGACCGCCACCTCATCATATGATATATACATGGTGGACACCCCCAAGGAAGGCAATGGCGACGAGACAGCGGAGGATGACCCCTCCAAGAAGTAGCCCAAGCGCCGATGTCAGCGGCGGCGCTCTAAGTCCCGCCACAGCAAGAGCAGTGATACCGGCACAGGAGATAATAACACTCCAGATAGCACCGAAGACAACATCAATCCCCTCCAGCACGGGGTAGAGCTAGAGGACGAACAAGCTAGCCCTCTAGAGCAGGCAGCAGATGGAGAACCGGAGGAAGAAAATTACATGCCTCTCTCCGAAGACGAGGCGAGCCTCGGCGCGACGATTTTATTGTGCCTGAGGACCCCGTCGAGCAAGAGCGCTTCAAGCGCCAACTTATGGCCACGACAAATAGCCTGAAGAAAAAACAGCAACAGCTTCAAGCTGATCAAGACTTGCTAGCAGACAGGTGGACCGAAGTCCTTGCGGCCGAGGAGCTTGAACTCGAGCGCCCGTCCAAGAGTTACCCAAAGCGCAGGTTGCAACCTCACCTCGAGGAGGAAACATTGAAACCTCATTCACCTGTGCACGATGCGGCTTGATACGTCTCCAACGTATCTATAATTTTTGATAGCTCCAT
>NW_025227708.1:3830-4571 GCF_018294505.1 Triticum aestivum | reverse complement strand
TAGAATACTTATTCTCTCGAGAGAAGCCACTAGTGAAACCTATGCCCCCCGGGTCTATCTTCGTCATATTGATCTCCTACTACTTAGTTATTTCCTTTGTTATTTACTTTGCCTTTATTTTACTTTGCATCTTTATCATAAAAATACCAAAAATATTATCTTATCATATCTATCAGATCTCACTCTCGTAAGTGGCCTTATAGGGATTGACAACCCATATTTGTGTTGGTTGCGAGGATTTATTTGTTTTGTGTAGGTACGAGGGACTCGCGCGTAGCCTCCTACTAGATTGATACCTTGGTTCTCAAAAACTGAGGGAAATACTTATGCTACTTTGCTGCATCATCCCTTCCTCTTCGGGGAAAACCAATGCAGTGCTCAAGAGGTAGCAAGAAGGATTTCTGGCGCCGTTGCCGGGGAGGTCTACGCAAAAGTCAACATTCCAAGTACCCATCACATACCTGTATCTCCCGCATTGTATTATTTGCCATTTTTCTCTCGTTTTCCTCTCCCCCACTTCACCCTTGCCATTTTATTTGCCCTCTCTCTCTATCCTCTCTCTCCCTCTCTATTTTCCTCTTTTTGCCCACTTGCTTTTTGTTTGCTTGTGTGTTAGTTTGCTTGCTTGTCACGATGGTTCAAGATAATACTAAATTGTGTGACTTCACCAACACCAACAATAATGATTTTATTAGCACTCCGATTGCTCCTCTTACCGATAATGAATCTTGTGGAATTAAT
>NW_025227708.1:0-3189 GCF_018294505.1 Triticum aestivum | reverse complement strand
GCATGGTTTAAATTTGTGGATGATTATACAAAAAAATTTATGCCGGATTGAATTTTGCTTCTAGAAATCTTTTAGATTCGGCCGCAGGAGGCACTTTTATGGAAATCACTTTAGGAGAAGCTACTAAACTCCTAGATAATATTATGGTTAATTATTCTCAATGGCATACTGAAAGATCTACTAATAAAAAGGTGCATGCGATAGAAGAAATTAATGTTTTGAGTGGAAAGATGGATGAACTTATGAAATTATTTGCTAATAAGAGTGTTTCTTCTGATCCTAATGATATGCCCTTGTCTACTTTGATTGAGAATAATAATGAATCTATGGATGTGAATTTTGTTGGTAGGAACAATTTTGGTAACAACGCATATATAGGACATTTCAACCCTAGGCTTTATCCTAGTAATTCCTCTAATAATTATGGTAATTCCTACAACAATTCTTATGGAAATTATAAGAAGATGCCCTCTGATTTTTAATCTAATATTAAAGAATTTATTACTTCGCAAAAGAATTTTAATGATATGATTGAAGAAAAAGTGCTTAAGGTTGATGATTTGGCTTGGAACGTTGATAGAATTGATCTTGATGTTGATTCTTTGAAACTTAGATCTATTCCACCTAAGCATGATATAAATGAGTCTCTCAAAGCCATGAGAATTTCCATTGATGAGTGCAAAGAAAGAACCGCTAGGATGCGTGCTAAGAAAGATGCCTTTATAAGAGCGTGTTCTTCTAGTTGCTATGCAAATAAAGATGAAGATCTAAAAGTTATTGATGTGTCCCCTATTAAATCTTTGTTTTGCAATATGAATCTTGATAATGATGGTACTGAATATGATCCACCTTTACCTAGAAGGTGCTCCAAGAATTCGGAATTTGTTGATCTTGATGCTAAATTTGATAAAAGTGGGATTGAAGAAATTAAAACCCTAGATGTTGCTAAACCCACTATTATGGATTTCAAGGAATTTAACTATGAAAATTTCTCTTTGATTTATTGTATTTCCTTGTTGCAATTTGTGCTAAATTCAACTCACGCTTATAGTCAAAATAAAGCGTTTACTAAACATATCGTTGATGCCTTGATGCAATCTTATGAAGAAAAACTTGAATGGGAAGTTTCTATCCCTAGAAAAATTTATGATGAGTGGGAACCAACTATTAAAATTAAAATTAGAGATCATGAATTCTATGCTTTATGTGATTTGGGTGCTAGTGTTTCCACGATTCCAAAGACTTTGTGTGATTTGTTAGGTTTTCGTGATTTTGATGATTGCTCTCTAAACTTGCACCTTGCAAATTCCACTATTAAGAAACCTATGGGAAGAATTAATGATGTTCTTATTGTTCCAAATAGGAATTATGTGCCCATAGATTTTATTGTTCTTTACATAGATTGCAATCCTTCATGTCCTATTATTCTTGGTAGACCTTTCCTTAGAACGATTGGTGCAATTATTGATATGAAGGAAGGAAATATTAGATTCCAATTTCCATTAAGGAAAGGCATGGAACACTTTCCTAGAAAGAAAATTAAATTACCTTATTAATCTATTATGAGAGCCACTTATGGATTGCCTACCAAAGATGGCAATACCTAGATCTATTCTTGCTTGTTATGCCCAGCTAGGGGCGTTAAACGATAGTGCTTGTTGGGAGGCAACCCAATTTTTTTTATTCCTTGATTTTTTCTCCTATTTAGTAATAAATAATTTATCTAGCCTCTGTTTTGGTTGTGTTTTTGTGTTTAATTAGTGTTTGTGCCAAGTAGAACCGTTGGGAAGACTTGGCGAAAGTCTTGTTGAACTTGCTGTAAAAAACAGAAACTTTAGCGCTCACGAGAACTGCTGTCATTTTATTTGGAAATTGATATTTAGTTAATTATTTTTGAAGATTATTAATATATAAATTTCTCACGTCCAGAAGTTTATTTTAGAATTTTTTGGGTTCCGGATCTTGCGCTAGCTACAGATTACTACAGACTGTTCTGTTTTTGACAGATTCTGTTTTTCGTGTGTTGTTTGCTTATTTTGATGAATCTATGGCTAGTAAAATAGTTTATAAACCATAGACAAGTTGGAATACAGTAGGTATAACACCAATATAAATAAATAATGAGTTCATTACTGTACCTTAAAGTGGCCTTTTTATTTTCTTTCGCTAACGGAGCTCACGAGATTTTCTACTTTAAGTTTTGTGTTGTGAAGTTATCAAGTTTTGGGTAAAGATTTCATGGATTATGGAACAAGGAGTGGCAAGAGCCTAAGCTTGGGGATGCCCATGTCACCCCCAAGATAATCTAAGGACACCTAAATCCAAAGCTTGGGATGCCCCGAAAGGCATCCCCTCTTTCGTCTACTTCTATCGGTAACTTTACTTGGAGCTATATTTTTATTCGCCACATGATATGTGTTTTGCTTGGAGCGTCTTGTATTATTTGAGTCTTTGCTTGTTAGTTTGCCACAATAATCCTTGATGTCCACACCTTTTGATAGAGACATACATGATTTGAAATTTGTTAGAATACTCTATGTGCTTCGCTTATATCTTTTGAGTTATATAATTTTGCTCTAGTACTTCACTTATATCTTTTAGAGCATGGTGGTGGATTTGTTTTATAGAAACTAATTATCTCTCATGCTTCACTTAGATTATTTTGAGAGTCTTAAATAGCATGGTAATTTTCTTAAAATCTTAATATGCTTGGTATATAAGATTAATAATAAAACTTTCTTATGAGTGTGTTGAATACTATGATAAGTTTGATACTTGATAATTGTTCTGAGATATGTAGATGGTGATATTAAAGTCATGCTAGTTGAGTAGTTGTGAATTTTAGAAATACTTGTGTTGAAGTTTGTGATTCCCGTAGCATGCATGTATGGTGAACCGTTATGTGATGAAGTCAGAGCATGATTTATTTATTGATTGTCTTCCTTATGAGTGGCGGTCGGGGACGAGCGATGGTCTTTTCCTACGAATCTATCCTCCTAGGAGCATGCGTGTAATACTTTGCTTTGATAACTTGTAGATTTTTGCAATAAGTATATGAGTTATTTATGACTAATGTTGAGTCCATGGATTATACGCACTCTCACCCTTCCACCTTTGTTAGCCTCTCTAATATCGTGCACCTTTCGCCGGTATCATACACCCACCATATACCTTCCTCAAAACAGCCAC
>NW_025227707.1:0-1688 GCF_018294505.1 Triticum aestivum | reverse complement strand
CGGTTAATACAATTCTAGCATGAATAATAAAAAATTATCATGATATAAGTAAATATAAATAACAACTTTATTATTGCCTATAGGGCATATTTCCTTCAGCCTCAGCAACAACGAAAGAGAGGCGCCGCAGCTACGTCGGCTAGCGGTACAACAGGGGGCAAGAAATACAAATTTGGTCCAAGCCTCAAGCCTCTTCCAAAGTTGCCTTACCACATGACTGACGAGGAAACCGACGCCCAATTGAAGGCCCATTTTGGACTGAAACCGCCCCCGCTGCCAGAGGAGAAAGTACCTAAGTAAGTGGTAAAACACTTTATTGATAATGCTCAACCGGCTGTGAAGCATAGGGACTTAAACCGGCTGTAAAACAACTCCTGGGCATCGAGGCCTTCGAAACGTTTAAACAGGGGGAACTAAAACGAAAATATGTCTGCGGTGAACCTCTGGTCAAGCCCGAGGAGATCCTGCGTCTACCAACGAGAATGTATGAATTGCATCAATGGTACTTGAGAGAAGCAAAGACTACCGATTGAGAGTCCTTCATGGTGGGAATCAAGGAAGAGCACTACTACCATGCAAAAGATTTGTGGGTTGAGTTTCAAGAAATGTTTTAGTTATTCAATCAAGACGCACTTGACAAATTTATCGTCAGTTGCTATTGTATGTAAGTGGTTTCTTTTTGTAATTTAAGTCTCTAGCTACCAGTAGTGCTCGTTCATTACCTGTAATTATCCTCACTATATTCTTTTCTGTGGTATTATGCAGAATGAAGATGTATGAAATGAAAAGAGTTGGACCTATGGCATTGGGTTCATTGACCCAAATACCATTAATCAAGAGACATAGTCATGTGAATATGATCGACCATATACATAGAAAAGTTTGCTAGAGTTCTTGAAGCACCTAAATACCCAACCAGAAATACTATTTCCTCACAACTTCGAGTGAGTGACATCGTCTTGTCTACAAATTCCGTTTTTGCTTACTAGATGTTAATAAGTGTAGTTGATGAGTATGCACTGTTGGAAATATGCCCTAGAGGCAATAATAAAAGTATTATTATTATATTTCCTTGTTCATGATAATTGTCTTTTATTCATGCTATAACTGTATTATCCGGAAATCGTAATACACGTGTGAATACATAGACCACAATATGTCCCTAGTGAGCCTCTAGTTGACTAGCTCGTTGTGATCAACAGATAGTCATGGTTTCCTGGCTATGGACATTGGATGTCATTGATAACGGGATCACATCATTAGGAGAATGATGTGATGGACAAGACCCAATCCTAAGACTAGCACAAAAGATCGTGTAGTTCATTTGCTAGAGCTTTGCCAATGTCAAGTATCTCTTCCTTTAACCATGAGATCGTGTAACTCCTGGATACCGTAGGAGTGCTTTGGGTGTATCAAACGTCACAACGTAACTGGGTGACTATAAAGGTGCACTACAGGTATCTCCGAAAGTATCTATTGTTTTATGCGGATCGAGACTGGGATTTGTCACTCCGTGTAAACGGAGAGGTATCTCTGGGCCCACTCGGTAGGACATCATCATATGCGCAATGTGACCAAGGAGTTGATCACGGGATGATGTGTTACGGAACGAGTAAAGTGACTTGCTGGTAACGAGATTGAACAAGGTATCGGTATACCGACGATCGAATCTCGGGCAAGTAAAATAC
>NW_025227706.1:0-3190 GCF_018294505.1 Triticum aestivum | reverse complement strand
CGGGCGAGCCTCGCCGGACCGCGCCACCGGCCACCGGCCACCGCCGCCGCCTCGGTTGCCGCGCCGCCCGAGGACCGCGGCCACCAGCCATCGCCGGATCCGCTCCTCGCCGACCCCTCCACAGCCGTCCTCGCCGGAGAAGGCCTCCCCCTTGCCGGAGTTGCATCAAGCTCGCCGGAGTGCCTCGGTTCGCGTGCACGAACCCTAGATCTGAGATTTAGCCATGTCCCCGAAATTTCCACGTTTCATATGGCCATGTTCATCGTGCCGTAACTCCGCATCCGTAGCTCCGATTCATGCATATAGCATATCAAAATGTTCATCTCAGAGAGTACATCATTTCATCTCATTGCGTAATTTTCATTTGAGTTCATCTTGATGCCCAAAATGCTGTTAGAAGAGTGCTACTTGAGTTATTTGTCAGATCTGCTGCTCCATTTAGATATTTGTCATTTTTTCCATGATTATTGTGTGCATGATATGGCCATGAGCTCTACATATGTTTTGTTAAGGGTTTTGCCATATTTCCAGAGGTGCAACCCATGTATTTTTGTGATGTGTGTGGTGTCTAGCACAAGCTTGCAAAGTGAGGCAATTGGTAATGTTGATTTCAGGGACTTAGCATTTCCACTAAGTCCTTGAGTTGTTTATCTCATTATGCCATATGTTCATGTTGTTTCCTAGTGATCCATGCCTCTTTTGAGGATGATCAGTAAGGATGTTTTGTTAATCTTGTAGTGCTCTATCCATCCATGTCTTTGTTTGCATTTATGGAGCACCCTAGCTTGAGTTAATCGAGCTCTACTTTTGCTACTTCGTGAATCCGGGCAGATTGCCTACTTGTTAGCGATTTTGCCGATGATGTTGTAGTTGATCCGTGCATGCTATGGTATTGTTCTTGCCATGTCTAGCTTGCATTTTATGTATTCTTGATGGGTGTAGTCTTAGTTTGTCATGCCTTGCTCTGTAGTGAGTGCATCGAGCTCGTAAACATGCCTACTTGATATCCGGGAGGCTTGACTTTTTGAACTCCACATGCATGTCCCCAGGTTGAGGTAGTGGGACTTCATCTTCATCTGAGCTCGTCTCCTCCTTTCCCTTGGGTTCATAGTCCTCTTCTTCTTCTGTAGTCCAACCACAGTGCTCCACATCCCCATAGACTTTAGGATCTACGAGGTAATCATCCACATAGCTTTCTCCTTCCGAATCCTAGGACGACATGTTGCTCTGTCTGCAGCAGGACAGCTCAAAACAAATACAAGAGATTTTTGAGTGATACGGGAGTCAAAACCCCCGGGAGGTTATATAATGAATTTTTACCGACCAAAATGCGTGTCCTGTAAGAAAACGGAGTCCGGAGAGCACACGAGGTGCCCACGAGGTAGGGGGCGCGCCCAGTAGGGTAGGGCGCGCCCTCCACCCTCGTGGGGCCCCCGTGTCCTTTCCGGACTACTGCTTATTTTTCTATTTTTCTAAATATTCCAAAATGGAGAAATATTGCCTTAAAACTGTTTTGGAGTCGGTTTACTTACCGTATCACATACCTATTCCTTTTCGGAGCCTGAAACATTCCGGAAAGTGTCCTTTATGTACTCCTCCTGGGCTACAGTTTCAATAACATTGGTTTCAACATTTATAGGATTACCTGAGATATAGTGTTTGATTCTTTGACCGTTCACCACCTTCGGATTTGTGCCTTCGAAGTTGTTGATTTTTATGGCACCGGAATGGTAGACCTCCTCGATAACGTAAGGACCTTCCCATTTAGAGAGAAGTTTTCCTGCAAAAAACCTTAAACGAGAGTTGTATAGCAATACATAATCACCTACATTAAACTCACGCTTTTGTATCCTTTTGTCATGCCACCTTTTAACCTTTTCTTTAAACAACTTGGCATTTTCGTAGGCCTGGGTTCTCCATTCATCAAGTGAGCTAATATCAAATAACATCTTCTCACCAGCAAGTTTAAAATCATAATTAAGTTCTTTAATAGCCCAATAAGCCTTGTGTTCTAGTTCGAGAGGTAAGTGACATGCTTTTCCATAGACCATTTTATACGGAGACATACCCATAGGATTTTTATATGCAGTTCTATAGGCCCATAATGTATCATCAAGTTTCTTGGACCAATTCTTTCTGGACCTATTAATAGTCTTTTGCAAAATTAATTTGAGTTCTCTATTACTCAATTCTACTTGACCACTAGACTGAGGGTGATAAGGAGAGGCAATTCTATGATTAACATCAGATATAGCAAGCATTTTACGGAAAGCACCATGAATAAAATGTGAACCACCATCAGTCATTAAATATCTAGGGACTCCAAACCTTGGAAAAATAACTTCTTTAAGCCTTTTAATAGAAGTGTTATGATCAGCACTACTAGTTGGAATAGCATCTACCCACGTAGTAACGTAATCAACAGCAACTAAAATATGTGTATAACCATCAGAGGAAGGAAAAGGTCCCATATAGTCAAAGCCCCAAACATCAAATGGTTCAATAACAAGTGAATAATTCATAGGCATTTCTTGACGTCTACTAATATTACCAATTCTTTGACATTCATCACAAGATAAGACAAACTTACGGGCATCCTTTAAGAGAGTAGGCCAATAAAAACCGGATTGCAGTATCTTATGTGCAGTCCTATCTCCAGCATGGTATCCTCCATAAGCTTCGGAGTGACACTTGCGTAGGATCTGTTCCTGTTCATGCTCAGGTACACAACATCTAATAACACCATCTACTCCTTCTTTATAAAGATGTGGGTCATCCCAAAAGTAATGCCTCAAATCATAAAAGAACCTTTTCTTTTGCTGGTATGTGAAACTAGGTGGTATAAACTTAGCAACAATGTAATTAGCATAATCAGCATACCATGGAGCAGTATGAGAAGTATTTATGACATTTAATTTCTCATCAGGAAAGCTATCATCAATAGGTAGTGGGTCATCAAGCACATTTTCTAACCTAGACAAGTTGTCTGCAACGGGGTTCTCAGCTCCTTTTCTATCAACAATATGCAAATCAAATTCTTGTAGCAAGAGAACCCATCTAATAAGTCTAGGTTTAGCATCTTTCTTTTCCATAAGATATTTAATAGCAGCATGATCAGTGTGAATAGTTACTTTAGAATCAACAATATAAGGTCTAAACTTATCACAGGCAAATACAACTGCTAAGAATT
>NW_025227705.1:0-4434 GCF_018294505.1 Triticum aestivum | reverse complement strand
AACTCCAATGGGGCGACCCATTTTGTCCGCCCGCGTCCGTTTGGATCGGCGTGGACAAAAGTGGCGGCACAACGTGCCGACCCAAATGGATGGGCGTCCATTTTTCGTCCGCGGGCGACCCATTCCAGGCCCAATTTTGAGCCGGATTTGCGTCGGTGTGGACACGAGACGGACGCGCGCGCGCCTACTCCTCTCCCCGGGCCCGCCGGTCGGTGGCAGCCACCATCATTTTCTTCCATTTTCCCCAAAAACGCTCCCGTCCACGCACGCCCTCACCCCCCAACCAGCCATGGAGGACTACATCGACCTCGATCTCGACGCCGCCGCCGGCCTCGCCTCCCTCGCCTTGTCCGGTGCCATCGCCCCCTCCGGGAAAGGCAAGCTTCGTGCCCCACGCAAGACCGCTGCGACCAAGCCGAAGAAGGCACTGACGCCCAAACAGCGGGCAAGGGAGTCAACCAAGAGGAAGGGCCGGAGGCACGCCGCGGACGTGAGGGATGAGGCCCCCGCGCAGGCCACCGTCATCGCCGCGGCAACGAGGGAGGCGCTCTACATGCTAGGGGTAAACCCTAGCCAGCACATCGTCCTCCAAGCCACCATCACCGCGGCCAGCACCGGCTCGTCGGCGTTTCCTCGGATGGTGATGCCCAACTCACCCCGTGCGTTGGCTTGCAACCCGGTCCCCGGCTTCCACGTCTACCCACAGGCCTCTCGCCTCTCCGGGGAATGCTCACCCGACGTGAGCCTGGTCGTGCCTTGCACGCCCACGCCCGCGCCCATCGACCTCAACGCCACCCCGGTGGTCGGTGGCTCGTTGTCCGGCGGCACAAGGAAACACACGCGATAGACGTCGGCCGGCGAGCTCCCGGGCGCCCGTAACCTGTTCGAGGAAATGCCATCCGCCGTCGACGAGGCCTACATGCACAACCTCGTCTTCGAGGATGGTGTGTCGGGCGCTGGCTACGATCCCGACGAGACACAAAGCCAGGACGGCCGCGGGGCATTCACGCCGGCCGCAGGCTATGATCCCGATCAGGCGGCCTTCATGCGTGATCAGGTCGGCATCGACCTGGACGGCTTCCCCCTCGACCATGAGTTTCCGGACGACTATGGGCTAGAGGAAGAGGACGAGTGCGACATCGAAGTGGAGCTTTTGTTCGAGGACGAGCTCGTCAACCAAGCCGCCGGTCCTAACCGAAGTGCAAGAGCAAGCGCACGAAGGCGTACACAGCTGCCGAGGAGAAGCTTCTTTGCGAGTGTTGGCGAGACATTGGACAAGACCCAAAGATGGGCACCAAGAAAAAGCATTCGACCTTTTGGACTCATGTGCACCGCGAGTTTCATGAGCGCAAGAAGTTTCCACCTTACCAATTTGTGAGCACGCGCGGGTGGATCTCAATTTCCAAGTGGTGGAGGGTGATCCAACAAGAGTGCAACAAGTTTTGCGCCACCCTTGAGAGCGCCAAAGCCCGCCCCGTGAGCGGCATCGGCATGCAAGACATGGTATGATAGCAAGCAAGCCGCCCTCTTTTGTGCCATCAACATCATCCTTTTACGTCTTCATTTGCTATCACTTGCCCATATGCTTGCATGGAAACATTTTGTAGGCATTTCAAACTTTGAAGGCATTCAAGGTTCAACACAATGGCAAGTGCTTCAACCTCTCCCATTGCTATCGGGTCATCAAGGACGAAGAGAAGTTCAAGACGCAATATGCCGCCCTCAAGGCACGTGGGGGAAAGAAAGTCATGGAGGATGTTGGGGAGGGCGAGCCGGCACGTCCAAGGGGGAAGACCAACTCCAAGAAGGAGGACAAGCGAGATGCGGCCACCAACGCCTTGATCGCAAGCGTGGATGGCATGATTAACAAGAAGGACTCAAGGGAGGAGGAGCGCCGGCGTTTCAAGGCAGACCAAATGGATGCTTTCATGGAGATCCAAAGGAGGAGGCTTGATCTTGACGCCGAGAAGCAAGCCAAGATATTCGAGCTCGAGGCAAAGAAGCAAGCCAAGATGCTAGAGATCGAGACTGCCAACGCTAGGACAAAGGCGAAAGAAGTGGCTCTTGCAAGCATGATGACCGGGGTGGAGATCATGAAGGTGGATCTCAACACCGTGTCGCCAAGGAAGAGGCCATGGTTCGAGAATATGCAGGCCAACATGCTCAAATTCGACGACGAGTAGTCCTGGCCATCTCAGGCCCGGCCCTGTCGGCCCACCCAGGTCCGGCCCTAAAATCTAGGGCCTAGGCCTGATGAGCTTGTCCATGGGCCGGGCTTGAGCCTAAGTTTTGAGCCCACCAGCAGAGGCTGGACGGGCTTGGGCTTGGCATATTGGCATTTTAAGGAAGAGGCCCAGCCCACGGCCCTAAGCCCTAAGGGATTTTCAGGGCTTTTTACCAGATGGGCCGGGCTTGGGCTTGAAAAGTAGGCCCGATGGTAGGGCCTGGGAGGGCCTGGGCCTCAGTTTTCTGCCATGGGCTTTTTAGGCCCGGCCCAAGCCCGGCCCATGGCCAGATATAAGGACGAGTGATCTATGACGTCGAGGGCCATCTTTTTGTATGCCGGCAGCTGTGCCGGCATGACCATGGGAGCCACGATGGCGTGGTCGAACTCAAGTCCCACCTTTTTTGTGTGCTGGCATGTGTGCTGGCCGGCTGGCGAGTGCGCCAGCATGAACTGTGATATTTTCTGAAGCCGGCATTGTATGCCGGCGCTGGCATGATACCGGTATGAGACATGGCCGCTGGCATGATCGGCCACGGGCCTTTTTTATTTAAAAGTTGAATGCGAACATGAAATGGCTCGGCGCGTTGGGCGCACTGTCGACCCAAATGCAAAACTGAGCGAACGCCGAGCGGGCGACCGACCTAAACAGACAAAAAACGGACAAATGGGCCGTCCGTTTGAGCCACCCCATTGGAGTTGCTCTTACCGTTTGTCCGCTTTGCGATTTGGCGACGTCGTCCTCTATCTGTTCTGTAAGTTAGTTTCATACTTCTTCACGTGGTTTAGTTCCTATTTTGAACTACAAGTCTGCAACCATGACAACAATCATTGAACGAAATACATGCATGTAGCTACTGGGCCTGTGTGGGGAATACATCATGAGTGTCTATGGCGAGTCTGAAGTTAACGAGAAGAACAATGACATTAGCGAGCAGCAAGTGGAGGCGCCAATGGGTGTGTGGAAAGGAATAAAAAAACTATTTGGTTACGGTGACCTGAAAATAACCAAACGAATTTAACAGGACCGGCCATTTTGTCTGAAGAGACGTCAGGGCATCTCCAGCCGTTGACCCCTCAGGAGGCGTTAAAAATCGCTCTCTGGGGCGCACCGGCGCAAAAACGCGCGTTGGGGACGTGATGCCATCCAGTCGCGGCGGCCACGGGATTTTTTGAACGGCACAAATACGGCGAGTTCATGCATATCTCGGTGACTTCAAACCAAATTTAACCAAATACGGCGTAAACACGCCCGCTCATACATATTTAAAGTATTTTACAAACAGAAAAAAACACGCTACTAGGCCCGCCCGCCGTCTCGCTCGCCTCGCCGCTCCTCGCCGGCCGCCGCCCTTGCAGTTCTACATGCCGCGGAGGCAGGGAGAGCCGGTCGACCGACCGGACGAGGAGGAGGACGCCCCGGGGTCCATGCGCCTCGGCGTCCATGAGCTCCCACGGCGGCGAGAGAAGGACGGGGGGAGGGGTACTCCAGCCTCGGCGTGTTGCCGCCCTCGATGTACTCAAGAACGGCCTCCAGCGTGCGGCCGGGACGCCCCACCATCGGCGCCGCCCCACGGAGTTGAGCCTGCCGGAGGGCACGACGCCGTTCGTGGCCTCGAGCTGCTCGGCGTGACGGCGGCGGAAGTATGGCTCCCAGAGCGGGTTGTCGGGGACGTAGCGCGGCCCCTTCCTCGCCGCCCGCGGCAGAGAGGCGCGGATACGCGTGATCTGCGCACGATGGGCCGCCCCGGTGGGCGGTGGTGGCACCGGGACCCCGCCGGCGCTGATTCTCCATGCTCCGGGCACCCACATGTCCGGCGGGACCGGGTACTCGACCTCGAAGAGGAGCCGAGTTTCTTCCTCGTGAAGGTGGCGGCGGCCGAAGCCGTTCGCCGTCGCCTGGGAATCGTTCGGCCATTTCTTTGAACTGGAACTGCGGGGGGAGAGGAAGGAAGGGGAGAGAGGGCACGTCGGCGGTGGAGACTCTGTGCGTGCCACCTGCGCGCTGGGGTCGGCTTATATAGGCGGAGGCGGCGCGAGCACGCGTGGCCGCCTCGTCTACGCGCGGCATGCGCGGGGACGCGCGTCGTCACGCCTTCACTGCGCCGCCCGTGAGGCATCAATGGCGGAGGCTGACCGGCACGGCAGCGCGCGGCAGCTTTGGCATTGATTCGCCGCGGGAAACGAGGCGATGAGTACGACGAAGCGGC